>NW_024062661.1:600000-767500 GCF_006381635.1 Hibiscus syriacus
TGTTTGAATGCCTGCACATTCTTACTAAACCAGGAAATGAAATCAAACCCGAACCAGGCCAACTTGTTCCTCCAATATGGCGGACTACTCGTTGCGTGGTGGTCGTTCCTTCGACATGCAATATAATTTCATCATCAGCTAACTCTACACCCTTTGGTTCGGCTTGTTTCTGCAAATGCTTCATGCAACTGTTGAACCAACATCGAATGCGAACAAATAAAGCACTTGGAATATTGCAAACTACATTTTGGGCTCTACCCACTGAGTTTGAAACGAATACGGCTTAAAACACAATATAACCCTTGAACATGGCTTACTTGTCTATTTCTTTTAGGAACTTATCGTATGCAGGGAAGAAGAGCCGGTTGCCAGTAGGCGCGGTTAGAGTATCGAATGTGAACCTTCCATTAACGTAATCCGCAACTAATGGAACTAATGATCCCAACCACACAAAGGCATCTTCTCCAACACTTGGTTCATCATTAACTTTTCAAGAAAGGACACAAATCAACTGTATCCCAAGAATGACCTACACTAGGATATGAAGTATAGAAAAGAGGGATATCATCAACATATGGATAGATTGTTTCGAGAATAATTGTCAAGGTAATGAGAAACCGAAGCAATTGAACGATGAGAAATAAATTCACTTACAAGGAGTGGCATCAAATCTGAATAGAAAAGAGGGATTTCATCCTGCTCGGGGGGCAAATTTACAGGTATTTTCTGGTCTTCTTTCTCTTTGGCAATGGTATCCTGCTAACTCATCAAACACAAAATCTGACAACTTCAGCACATATATTATGAACATAATAAAAAGTTGAAAGTCATATTTTTCACTAAAAAATTGATTACCGAGGCAGTTGGATTCTCCCATGCAAGCATCATGTCATATGTGAACCGGCTGTATGATCCATTGTGTAGTCTTTCTTCTATGTTTTGACATAATTTAGGGAGGGCCTCCGAGCTGCAAAATTCTATCAATTTCCTCGAATAATCGCCGACTTCAGCGTTCCATCCAGCTTCAAATTCTTCTACCAAATGATCCACACAAGTACCTAGTTCCCTGGATTAATGTAGCACATAGATTACTCGAAAATCCAAGGAAATTTCAAATAAAGTTTATAATGAATTATAAACTAGTACTCGTCAACTCGATCGAAAGCCCGCCCCTCTTACAAGTTAGATTAGGAAGCTCAACCTTTTACACGTCAAGTATAAGACTAGAAAGACCAAACCGGAAATGAAGTCATTAATTAAGTAACAGAAAGAGAGGGAGATATAATTATACTCTGCAGTTGTTCGAAGAACATGGCTGGCAATGCAAGAAAGATGCTTCCTCTCCATCATCGATCGCCCCTCAAATTCAATACTTCAACGTCTATTTTACTTTGAGGATAAGGAAAGAAAATGCGTATGGATTTTGAATTAATCTTCCGTATATAAATCGATGGACAAGGTAAAATAAAACAAAAAAACGATGTGGGGTTTTACAAGGCTGCCACGTTGGATGTTTCATGCAAACACCTGGTGGATATACTTGATGTTCATGCATACTTACACATGCCAACAATATATAAGGTTTAATATAAGATTAAGTATTTTTAACTTATACCTTAAATTATCTTTGAATATTTAAAGAAATTTTCTTTGAACACTTGTTTTTTCATTAAATTTATATATAATATAAAATAAACTTACATGACTGATCATTTTATTTAAATTTTGTATACTTTTATTTAATTTTTCATTTTTATATGGCTCAAAGTTCCATATATTGTTCTAAAGCAGAATGGCAAATAGAAATCATTACTTTAAATGAAAAGTGCTCTCTGATTAAATTTTTTAGAGATGACATTCAAGCGAAAGTTATAGCTTTAAGTTCCTATTGATGGAGAGAAAGAGAGTATATGTTCGATGGAAGATCTCTGCAATTAAAGGAATGTAGTACAATAATCTGTTCATAACAAAAGTATTATTGTCTTTGATATCAATTGGCAATGCTTCCATTGTTTTCTTTTGTGCAGGTGGGATTCTGTATTGGTTGAAATCGTTATCGGATATATATCGTAAAATGATCTCGATTAATTTGTTACTTCTAAAACTTTAGTGGAGAAAACAAAAACTTATTCAAATATTAGTGATCATTTGTGTACTTTACCTTTTTAATATATTTACTGTGTCACGTAAACAATACATAAAAAATCTAACAACAGTTAACCTTTATTGGTCATATCTTAATTAAATAAAAACAAAATTGATCAAATATTATAATTATTTTAACTTAATGAGAGAAAATATACAAAACTTAAAAAAAGATTAATCAATTATGTAGTTTATCCTATGATATATTTGGACTTATTTGTATATTGATTTTAGTGGAACAAATGCATAGCTTTTCAGAAGAAGAGGTTTTAAAGGAAAGAATAATGTGATTAATTATTGTAATAGTGGATGGATTGGATACTTAAAGTAAAATTATTATTTTATATATATAAATATTTAAATTTAAATATAATTATAATAAAACATAAATTAAACGTTGGGAATGATTTTGAAAAAAAATAAAGTTTATTACTGTAATAAAACAAAAATAATAATTTACGTACTAAACGTGTAACTTACTTTTTTTGTTAAATTGCTTACCCTTATTTTTAATATAATAATAAACTTAAAATAATAATAATAAATAATTTTAAAAAATATTTTTCAATATTTTTATACAAATGAAGACAACAACAGCAAAGCACTATTCTCATATGCAATGGGGTAACGGGAGGTAAGGTAGTATGCTGCCCCCAACGCATGGTTGAGAGCAGCTTCCGTGGAAGACCTCCGACAGTCAGAAAATTAAAAATAAAGATAAAATGCAATGCATGTATAAATAAATAAATAAATAAATACATATTTGAACAGTCTTCATATACAGTCTTCATATGCGCTTCTGTAATGGGAAGTAATCCCTGCTAATAAATCCCTGCATAATAATCTCTGCATATAGACAGAAACGTAAGACCCGACTAAAATTAAAAAGAGGATTTTATACAAATGAAGAATTAGACTTTATTATCTCATATTTTTCATTTTGTTCAAAAAGTGACTTCGAAAAATAACTCACGTTATTTTCACCCTTCACTAAAATTTTGATTTCATTTCTAGAACTATATTAAGGGTAAAAGAAAATTCGATAGTAAAAACGATTTTAATAGTAGAATAGAATATTATTCTCTAGATTACAAGTTCAAGCAGCTACATACATAACTGTTAAATTATTTTAAAAAATACACACACAAAGTTTGTAGACATTGATTAATAAAACCATGCTTTGATGATACTTTTCCTTTTGTAATATTTGTACTTGTACTTTTCTCACATACCAACAAATTTTCATATGTTATTTGTATATTTCAATATGAATAAAAAATGAATTGGATCCATTGGAATTGAATTTATCAAATCTATGTCCATGACCAAATCTGTATTAGAATTATTATTTATTTTTCATACCCAAAGATTCTCATCCCAATCCTTTTCACAAGAAAGTTGTCTGGAATTCTCCTTTAGTAATTTGATTTTTTTAGTGGAATGTTGTCTGCATATACAAAGCAATCTGCTATAGTTAATCATTAACAAATTCAATGTATTAGCCAGGACCAATTCAATTTTAGTAATTTGATTTTTTAATGGAATGTTGTCTGCATATACAAATCAATCTGCTATAATTAATCATTAACAAATTCAATTTTAACTATATATACATTGTACTTGCTTTGCATACGGATTTGGACGTCAATCGATGCCAATTGAAAGTCATATTTTCATAAATCAAAATTAATTCAATGATTAAAGATATAATTATTAAAACTACATAAATTTTGGTATACTATATATAATATGATATATAAAATTTAATTTTATGTAATTATAAATATAAAAATTTAATTTAATGTCTGTAAATATCTAATACTATTATTGATGTATTATCGTTTTACGTTTATATATATATATATATACTGTGTAGAATAAAGGTCAAAATGACTCTTTAATTAAACATTAAGGTTTTTTTGTACTAAAATAACACGTTGGAGTCAAAAAGTTCAAAAAAAAAAAGAATAGGAGCTAAAATAATTGTTTTGGCAAATGTTGGGGGACTAATTTTTGCATTTTGCCTATAACAAAGGGTAAATTATCTTTAGAGACTCTAAACTATAAGGTCAATTCTATTTTGACTACTAAAAAAATTATAAATTAGGATATTGAAATTTCAATTTAGTTTCAATCTAGTCACCAACAATTAACTGTTAACGAAATTATTGATGTATCAACTAAAAAATTGTATAAAAACATATTCGATCCTCATTGCTTACACATTCTATTGAATGATGATAGCAATAGTATGTGGACTGAAGTGATATTTAGTTTGAGCGATGAAGCTTATCGATGTTGAAGGTTCGATAAGTTGATATGGAGGCAATGGAAGTTGAGAGTGAAGTACAAGGACTAGTGTTGTTGAACCATGATATTGTTTAGTGGTGAAAATTTGTTTGTGGACTAAATTGATAGGTTTCTTAAATATAAAGGGTTAAATTAATTGATTTTTTTTTAAAAAATAGAACTGAATTGATAAAATATGTAAGTAATAAGATTAAATTAATAATTTTTTATTAAGGGTTAAGTTTATTGAAGTTTACCGGATTAGGACAAAAATGATAGAATACATAAAGTCAGGAAAGTGAAACTATTATTACACAAATTTTCTTAAGTAACATGTTAACAATTTCATTAACAATTAACATTAGATTATTTGATTGAAACCAAATTGAAAACTTAGTGACATAATTTATATAAAATTTTTGTTTAGTGTTAAAACAGAATTAACTCCATAATTTACCCTACCATTAAAAACATTTAATTGTTGCTCTCGGCAGATGCTCATTCCTTGACTCCAGCTTTTGTCACTTTGCATATTGCATCGATGGTATGAACCTAAAACCAAAATTAATTAAATGAAAATAAATGACAAACAGCTAAGATTAATAATTAAATTATTAAAATTTGTAACATTATTGGAAAAATGACTCAGAAAATTAGGTTTAATTAACTGAAGCAGCGAGAAAATTATGAAAATACGACATATTATAAAAAAATGAACATATTAAAATTTGTAGAATTATTCTTTAAAACGTCATTTTTTATAACTATTTATAAAAAAAAATTTAGTAAACTGTCGAAATTATTAATAATTTCGTTCAAATAAAAAAAGGTAAAAAGTTTTCTTTCTTTAAATGAAGTATTTTATTATTGTTAAGGAGATTTGGATTTTTTTCGCAAATTAAAAAAAAAAGAGTTTAAAAACATAGTTTGGAAGTCTAGCGGCCTCCCTACGATTATTGCTTATTTCTAATATAATTTAGTACTTTGGCTTTCACTTTTATTCCATTTTTATCATCTAACTATTTTTTGTTTCAAAATCATATATGATGTTACGTTTTTTGTTTTATTTTGGTCACCCACTGTTAAAAGATTAACGGTGATGCTGACATGTCACCATAAGGTAATACCACATCATCATTGATTTTTTTAAACATGCCACATCAGAACTTCTTATAATTTTTTAACAAATGGTGACCAAAATGAAACCAAAATGTAATGTTAAATATGATTTTGAAAAAAAGTAATAGTTGAATGACAAAAATGAAATAAAAGTGATAGTTGAGGTACTAAATATGTAATTTATCCTATAATTAAAAATGATGCTTTTAATCAAACAATGCTACTCTGTTCCTGTAAATAATTAATTGGAAAGATGTTGCTAAGATTTTAGTGGCATTATAAGAATCCAAATCAATATATATATATATATATATATAGAAGAGAATGCCGAATAGAACAAGTCTTCCATTGTTTTTAACTCCGCCATTTGGCACTCTCTCATTCCATATCCGTATCCCCTTTAAGTACTCCATCGCACTTTCTTCATCACTTCACTTCCTTTCATCTTCTTCTTCGTTGGATTATTATGGTCTTTGGGTTTTGTTTTTCCCTCAAAACCTACCTTCAAAAACTCATTTAAGTCCAGAAAAAGAAGAAAAAAAAGTTAACCTACCTTACCTTGGAAGCAAATATATGGACAGGCTTATTTCTTTGGAGCCTTCAAACCTTGTTGTTATCAGGGTTGAGCCAGGACAGAAATGTTACGGCGAGCTTACGCTTCGCAATGTTATGTTCACGATGCCGGTTGCGTTTAGGCTCCAACCTTCAGACAAGGGCCGGTACACAGTGAAGCCGCACTCAGGAATCATAGCACCACTCGGGACAGTAACTGTGGAGATTGTGTATCATCTCCCTACCGGCTCGTTTCTTCCTGATTCGTTCCCTCGCAGCGATGATTCTTTCCTTTTACATAGTGTGGTGGTTCCGGGAGCCGCGATCAAGGGTTCAATGTCGACTTTCGATGCGGTTCCCAATGATTGGTTTACGACAAAGAAGAAACAGGTGTTTGTTGACAGTGGTATAAAGATCATGTTTGTTGGCTCACCCGTTTCGGTTCAACTAGTGATGGATGGTTCCATGGATGATATAAGAGAAGTACTGGAGCAGAGTGATCCAGCTTTGAATCTGGTTGATTCAGTTGATTCACATGGAGATACCCTGCTTCATATTGCCATATCTCAAAGCAGACCTGATATTGTCCAATTACTGCTTGAATTTGAGCCCAATGTCGAGTTTCAAAATCGGTCAGGTTCATCCCCGCTTGAGGCAGCTGCAGGGTGCGGAGAAGAACTGATTGTTGAACTTCTACTGGCGCATAAGGCTAGCACTGAGCGATCCAAGTCATCTACTTGGGGTCCAATTCACCGAGCTGCAGTTGGTGGCCATACCCAGGTACTCCGACTGCTTTTGCTTCAAGGGGCTAATGTTGATGCCCTCGCAAAGGATGGCAATACTGCCTTACATCTAGCAGTTGAGGAAAGAAAAAAAGATTGCATACGTCTGCTGCTAGCCAATGGCTCGAAACCAGATGTTCGCAATACGAAAGATGGTGACACACCATTACACATCGCGGCCGGATTAGGTGACGAGCAGATGGTTAGGTTGTTGCTTCAAAAGGGAGCGAACAAAGATGTTCGGAACAAGGCAGGCAGAACTGCATATGATGTTGCTGCCGAATATGGTCACGTACGTCTTTTCGACACACTCAAGCTTGGTGACAGATTGTGTTTTGCTGCTCGAAAAGGTGAAGTGGGATCCATCCAAAGGCTGATCGAAAACGGTGCTTTGATCAATGGAAGAGATCAACACGGATGGACAGCCTTACATAGAGCCTCGTTCAAAGGAAGAACCGAAGCAGTAAGGATGCTGATCAATAAGGGGATCGAAGTCAATTCAAAAGATGAAGAAGGATACACCGCTTTGCATTGTGCCGTTGAATCGGGTCATACAGAGGTGGTAGAATTGTTGGTAAAAAAGGGAGCAGATGTTGAAGCAAGGACTAACAAAGGTGTTACCGCCCTGCAAATTGCAGATTCATTACACTATACAGGCATTAGCAGGATACTAATTCATGGCACTCCAACAAAAGATGGTATGCCACGAGCTACAGTTATGCCGATTTCGATACCATATGGAAATGGAAAATCTGGAAAAGAGATGGAAACTAAGGCAGCACCATTGAAGAGGAGACCATCTAGAGCAAGAGGCTTGCACGGTGGCTTCGATAGATCACTCCCATTGGCAGTTATATAGGAGGCACGATGGTTGAACATAACTTTTTCTTTGTTTTCCTCACAAATCTGAGTTCTTTTGGTTTTGGGGTATACAATATATACAGATCTGTAAATCCGAAATATTGAATCCATAACCTGAATCTTTATATAAACTACATTATCATTGTAAGTTTGCCAAGGGAATTCCAAGTATAGCTGTTGACGATTTGCTTATTGGATATCTGTAAATGTAATATACCATGTTTGAATGGATTTGAAGCAAAATCTTCTCACCTGAAGATAATGTCGGTATCATTTATGTATTTTGTTGCTAGTTGTCGATTACTTTTATAAATTTAATATTTATATTTAATCTAAGGTTAAATTTACCTCTAACAGCTACTGAAGTTTGGATAAGTTTTTTTTCACCGTTGAAATTTTAAAAATTACAAAATGATCATTAACGTTATCGATTTGTAACAAAATGATCACTATCTCACTATTTTACATTACTTTTAGTAATTTTAAATATAATCCGAACATAAGAATTTTAATATTTCACTTTTTAAGAAAATGATAATTTATTTCAAATATAAGGTTTTAAAATAAATAAAATCAATAAAAATATTTTCAAAATTAAATGATAAGTGAATATTTATTTACTTATCATATTCAATAATTTTTCTTCTTAAATTTTTATTAATGATAAAATTAATGTGGTTATTAAAACAATTAAACAATTAAATTCTAAATTATTTTGAATATTTCATGCTAATTTTATTTTTATTGAAATTCGGTACACCTACTAAGGTTTTTAATTAAAACATAAGTTATTAAGTGATTTATTGTAAAATAGATATATTTTTTAATTCTAATAAATATTTTAATAAACATAATATTTCTTTATGGAAAAGAATAAAATCAAGTTTTTGCCGATTATCTCATCAACATATGTTTATTTTAATATATATAATAACATTGGACCCACTTCACCTACCCCTCCAACAAAACATGCTTGGCTACATCAAATTTGCACAAATGTAATTTAACAAAAAAAATTCCTTAAAAAAATGTAATCTTTTATACGCTTGATGGTATTAAAAATGATAAATTATATAGTAAGACACGACATAAATTTATAATTTTTTTAGATCTTTTTTACAAGACGTGTCTTTGTTGTCACTTTTCCACTTATTGAAGTCTCTAAAATTTTGAGAAACCTCTGAAGTTTCATATCTTAAGACCAACTACAACATTGAATCTCTATACAGTGAAGTTATTGCTGAGCTTAAGGCTGCTGGTGCCTCATGGATTCAGTTTGATGAACCGACCCTTGTCTTGGATCATGACTCTCACCAATTGCAATCTTTTACCGCTGCTTATGCTGAACTGGAATCCACTCTTTCTGGCTTGAATGTTCTGATTGAGACCTACTTTGCTGATCTCACTGCTGAGGCATACAAAACCCTCATCGGATTGAAGGGTGTCACTGCTTATGGTTTGGATTTGATTCGTGGAACCCAGACTATTGAGTTGGTTAAGAGCAATTTCCCCAAGGGCAAGTAGCACTTTGCTGGAGTTGTTGATGGAAGGATCATTTGGGCTAATGATCTTGCTTCTTCACTAAGAACCTTGCAGGCGCTTGAAGATGTTGTGTGCAAAGGTATTTTATTGTCATTGCATTTTATGGGTAGTAATTTTATGGTGAATATTACATCACTATTTTGGTATTAATTTTCCAATGTGCAGACAACCTTGTGGTGTCCACCTCCTGCTCGGTTCTCCATACTGCTATTGATCTTGTAAATGAAACTAAGCTAGACGATGAAATCAAATCCTGGTTTGCATTCGCCGCCCAGAAAGTTGTCGAAGTCAATGCACTTGCCAAGGCATTGACTGGTCAGAAGGATGAGGTATTGCCATAAAATTTTGCTACTTATTTTTCGCTAGTTTTCTAAGATCTTGGTGTCATCTAGGAACGGGCTTCAAGCCTTTTGGGTTGGGTCTTTTTGGTTTTAGTGGTTTCACGAGATTCACTTACCACCATGTCACATACTGGTTATTTATCTTCTTTTAGGCCTTTTTCTCTGCCAACGCTTTGGCTCAGGCTTCAAGGAAGTCCTCCCCAAGGGTGACCAACGAGACTGTTCAAAAGGCTGCAAGTGTTAAGATAAATGAAAATTTCAACTTTTCTTTTCGAGTTATTGCTCTTTTCTTTCCTTACTGTGTTCGATTTTGATTGCATTCTCATACTGCTGCTTTGAAGGGTTCTGACCACCGTCGTGCTACAAATGTTACTTATAGATTTGATGCCCAGCATAAAAAGCTTAAGCTACCAATCCTGCCCACCACAACTATTGGATCTTTCCCTCAAACCTTGGAACTCAGGAGAGTTGGTCGTGAATTCAAGGCTAACAAGTGAGTAGTTAATCAAGGAATTACCTTGTTTTCTTTCCTAGAAAATGACAATTCCTTTTAACTACATCTCTTATTCCCTTTAGGATCTCAGAGGAGGATTATGTTAAAGCCATTAAGGAGGAAATTAAGAAGGTTGTCGATCTTCAAGAAGAGCTTGACATTGATGTTCTGGTTCATGGAGAGCATGAGGTGAGAATTCTTTTTGGTATCGACCCTTTTGCAGTAAATGGGAGATTCGTTTATGGTTAACGACAAGCTTCCTTAGTATTACTTGAAATTGTGCAGAGAAATGATATGGTTGAGTGCTTTGGTGAGCAATTATCTGGTTTTACTTTCACTGTTAACGGGTGGGTGCAATCTTACGGATCTCGTTGTGTCAAGCCACCAATCATCTATGGTGATGTTAGCCGCCCCAACCCAATGACTGTTTTCTGGTCATCCACAGCCCAAAGCATGACTATACGCCCAATGAAGGGAATGCTTACTGGACCTGTCACCATTCTCAACTGGTCATTTGTGAGAAATGATCAACCTAGGTATGAACGAGAAAGCCTATGAATAGAAAATGTTTATGGTTGTGCATTTCTCCCGCCCATTTTATCTTGTAATATGGATACGGTTTGACCTTCTATGATTTGTAATTTTTCAGATTCGAAACTTGCTACCAGATTGCCTTGGCCATCAAGGACAAAGTGGAGGATCTTGATAAGGCTGGGATCAATGTTATCCAAATTGATGTGGCTGCTTTGAGAGAATGGTTGCCTCTTAGGAAGTCTGAGCATGACTTCTACTTAAAATGGGTTGTCCACTCCTTTAGAATCACCAACTGTGGTGTTCAAGACACTACCCAAGTCTGTATATTGTTTCACCCTTTTCAGTTCTCGAATTCGTTTCTATGATCACCATAATTCTCATTCACCTCGTCGATAAAATCCGACAGATCCACACCCACATGTGCTACTCCAACTTCAATGATATCATCCACTCGATTATCGATATGGATGCTGATGTGATAGCCATTGAGAAATCTCGTTCGGACGAGAAGTTTCTGTTAGTGTTCCGTGAAGGAGTGAAGTATGCTGCTGAAATTGGTTCGGGTGTGTATGACATCCACTCTCCCAGAATACCATCAACCGAAGAGATTGCTGACATAATTAACAAGATGCTTGCGGTGCTTGAGACCAACATCTTGTGGGTTAAGCCTGACTGTGGGCTCAAGACTCGCAGGTATGCTGAGGTGAAACCCGCCCTCAGCAACATGGTTACTGCCACCAAGCTGCTCTGTACCCAACTCGCCAGTGCCAAGTGAGATCCTCAAGCCATAACCATACCAGAGAGATCAAAAAGGAAAAGGGATTTTTTTAATTTTGTCATTTGAATAACCGTGGTTACCTCCCTTGAGGTTCAATTGAGTTTCTTTTTCTTTTCTGGGTCGTGGTTTTCTAAATATCATGTATGTTTTGGGAATATTATATTATATATGGTGGTCACTAACTCTTTCTTTAACAAGAGAGATGTGAACATGATTACGTTCAATAGCGGGGGACATTGTACCAAAATCGACTACATCCTGGTTCGAAATCGAGATCGATGGGCTTGCATTGACTGTAAGGTGTTCCCTGAAGAGTCATGTGCATCACAACACATATTATTGGTTTTGGTGTTCCGCGTACGCCACGGCCGGAGCACTCATAGGAGGGCTACACTTGGTAAACCTAAGATCCTTTAGAAGAACTTACATGGAGGGACAACTGATGACTTTATGAGTAAGGTTTTGTCTAATACATGTTTTGGAACTATGAACTTAAATAATGCAGATATGTTATGGAAAAATATGGCAAATTGCATCAGAAAGGTGGGGAAAAAAACCCTTGGGTTGTCGACAGGGAAGGTCAAGGAGCATAAGGAATCGTGGTGGTGGAACGATGAAGTCCAAACTAAGAAGACAAAGCAAACTTGCTTCAAGGAGTATCTATAATGCAATGATGACGAAGAAAGATCGAGAGCTAAACAAAGATACAAGGAGGCAAAGCGGGAAGCCAAGAAAACGGTGGCTAAAGCAAAGAATAAGGCATATGAGGAAATGTACAAGAGATTAGACACCAAGGAAGGACAAAACGACATCTTCATGCTAGCAAAATCCAGGGAAAATAAGAAAAAGGATCTAAGTAGCATTAGGTTTATTAAGGACAACAATGGTGTTCTTTTAGTGAAATATCATGATATTAAGAGGGTTTGGGGTAGTTACTTCTTTGGCTTATTTAATGACGGTGCCTCTCCCAGTAGAGATAGTATCGTTGATGGGTTAGCCGACCATCATACTACGGCCAATGACTGCCCTACAAGTAGGATTGGGTTTGAGGAAGTCAAAATGGCTCTTAGAAAAAAGGGGAGGGACAAAGTTGTCGGTCCAGATCAAATTCCTATCACTGTATGGTTGGCTCTAGGAGAAGAGGGTGTTAAGTGGTTGACCGACATCTTTAATATTATATTAGAGACTACCAAGATACCAGAGGAGTGGAGAGAGTCTACGGTGATACCAATCTATAAGAATAAAGGAGATCCCCAACGTTGTGGCAACTACAGAGGTATTAAACTACTCAGCCATACCATGAAGCTATGGGAAAGAGTAATAGAGGCTAGGTTGAGACAGATTACTAGGGTTTCGGAAAACCAATTTGGATTTATGCCAGGCATGTCTACTACGGAAGCAATTCATCTACTCCGACGGCTTATGGAGAAATATAGGGGAAAAATAGAGATCTTCACATGGCGTTCATTGACCTTGAGAAGTCATATGATAGAGTTCCCCGCGATACGATCTGAAAGACCTTGAAATCGAGATGGATCCCAACTGCTTATATCAGGGCGATTCGTGATATGTATTGTATATCTACTACATTCATCAGGACTACAGTTAGCGACACCAAGGCTTTCCCAGTGGAAATCGGACTCCACCAGGGGTCGGCTCTTAGCCCTTACATCTTCGCCTTGATTATGGATGACATCTTTTGTGCGACACCAGACGGGGTTCCATGGTGTATGCTTTTCGCTGACGACATTGTCCCAGTTGCTAAAACAAAAACTGAGCTAAATAGTAGACTGGCTACCTGGAAGACTACTTTGGAAGAAAAGGTCTAAGTATGCATAGAAGGACACGTTCTCCCATCAAATGATTGTTTCAAGTACCTAGGGTCTATGATACATAAAGATGGGGGTGTGGATGACGACGTTACACACCGTATTAAGGCGGGATGGCTAAAGTGAAGGGCTGCTACTGGAGTTTTGTGTGACAAGAAGGTGCCTCTAAAACTTATGGGAAAATTTTATAAAATGACAATAAGACCAGCGCTACTGTATGGATCAGAATGTTGGGCATTCAAGAAGGATCACATAAGGAGGACGGAGGCCGCAGAAATGAGAATGCTTCGATGGGCATGTGGTAGGACTCTGTGGGACATGACACCAAACTCTGCTATTAGGATGTCCTTGGGGGTGGTGCTTGTATCCGAAAAATAGAATGAGGGAAGACTACGGTGGTTTGGACATGTCCTTAGGCGACAACCGTCGGATGCGGTCAGGTGGGTAGAGTCGATTACAGTCGACGGTGCCAGAAGGAGAGGACGACCAAGGCGGAAGTGGGAAGACTGCTTGAGATCTGATTTGAAGGATTTAGACCTTACCGAGGACATGACCTCTGATAGGAAATTATGGAGACTTAAGAATAGGGTAGCCGTGTAGTGTGGGTCACATCCGTTGGGTGTATCATCTATGTCTTCTTTTAATGTCTTTGCAGTAATTTACATGACTTCTACTTTTTATACGTTTATGTCAATGGAAATTATGGAGGCTTAGAACTAGGGTAGCGGAGTAGTGTTGCCTTTGTTTAGGTTTTAACCCATTTTATTTATTCTTTCTCGTAGCTTGTTATCGTTGACTTCTGTGTATCCTTCTCTTCATGTTTCCTCTTTTTAAATTTTGTCGGTTCTTACGTTTCTGTCTATTGCAGAGATTCTTATGCAAGGATTTATTTGCAGGGATTATTTCTCATTTACAGACGCGCATATTGAAGACTGCATTATTAACACTGTTTAACTATGTATTTATTTATTTATTTAACTATACATGCATTGCATTCTATCTTTTTTTTTAATTTTCTGACTGTCGGAGGTCTTCCACGGAAGTTGTTCTCAACCTGGCGTTGGGGCAACCTACTACCCTACCTCCCCCTTACCCCATTGTATATGGGAATATGGTTTTGTTGTTGTTGTTGTTTAGGAATGAGCTGTCATAAGTGGTCAGCTTCTTTATCTATTAATTTTTTTGGGTAAAGTATAGAAATGATCTCTGATTATAGGGTATTGTTTTAATGAGTCAAAAGTTACAAAATGATACTCAATTATAGGATGATACTTTGTTGAGTTCTTTAACTATTAAAAGTTACGTAACAGTCACCTGACTATTTATATGTTTTTAACACGTCTTTTTTTGTTAAAAAAAGACAGTCATCTAAGTTAGACATTAATAATTGAGGGATCATTTTGTAATTTTTAATAGTCAAAGGACTCATAAAAACAACAACCTATAGTCGATGGACTATTTATATACTTTACCCTACTTTTTTTCTTTCACTTTTGCATTTTTAAACCAAAGAGATCCGTCGTCTTAAAAAGTTTAAACTAATAGGAAAATTTGGAAAGCTGAAGAATGGTAAAACAAGACAGCTGTGTAAATTGGACATTTGAAACTTCAAAGATATTAAATAGGTTTAATGCATTTTTATATATATAAAAATAAAATTGGATGAATTAAACGTTTAATTTTTTAAAGATGTTTTATCTAAGTAATTTAGATGTGGACTTTAAGCCAAAAACAATAAACATTTACTTCGTTCAAGATAATTATTTTAATGGTTCTTCCCATTTACAAGTAAAAACAAGATAAGAAATTATTTTAATGGTTCTTCCCATTTACAAGTAAAAACAAGATAAAAAATTATTTTAATGGTTCTTCCCTTTTACAAGTAAAAACAAGATAACAAATTATTTTAATGGTTCTTCCCATCTACAAGGAAAAACAAGATAAAAATTATTTTAATGGTTCTTCCCATTTACAAGTAAAAACAAGATAACAAATTATTTTAATGGTTATTCCCATTTACAAGTAAAAACAAGATAAAAAATTATTTTAATGGTTCTTCCCTTTTACAAGTAAAAACAAGATAACAAATTATTTTAATGGTTCTTCCCATTTACAAGGAAAAACAAGATAAAAAATTATTTTAATGGTTCTTCCCATTTACAAGTAAAAACAAGATAAAAAATTTTGATGACCCATGCTCCTGTATGGTCTCGCACTACGCCTCCACATGCAGCGAGCCCCGTTGGCGCACACCATTCAAGTTTACTTTAAACCATCCTACGATTGGAGGTTGCCATGGAATATTGCGATGAATAGGTTGCCCACGTCCAGCTATCCATGCACGTCGACTGTCCAAGGCTTGCACATCTATATTTGATGCCCCTTATTTTTTTAATGTCACTTTTTACCTTCATAATTAAGACCCTTAATTGAGGTCTCTAACTTTTTCAATTCCATAAATTTCTCAATTTCTCCATCCCTCTCATTAATTTATTTAATTTCTAATCGAATCTAATCATATTTTTCTTTTCTTTTTCAAATTACATTATTTAATTTATCAAATATTCTTTAACTCTTAATCTTATCCAATCTCAATCTAACCGCAAAATAATACACTATTCTTTTTTATTATTGTTCAAAACCAAGATCCATATCATATCCAAATTCACTTTTTTATCCTCTTAGTTGTATCTACGGTATTTTCTTAACAAAACAATGAAAATAATGTTTGAAAAAAATTAATTTTTTTCTATGATTCATGAATATAATATTAAATTAATTCTCTAAAATAATATAATATATTTTCGTTCTACAAGTGCGTATTGAGTTTCGCTTAGGACCTCAAAAATATCCGAGACGATTCTACTAGCATCAAACAAAATCTGATTCTGGCTCGCCCAAAAGAAACCAAAGAGTCGACCCAAATAGAAGGTCCCAATCGATCCGATGATCTTTGAACATGCTAATAATCGACTCAATTGCTGGCATGTTCATATGCATAAATAATCGATTTGATCACCACCATATGCTAACCCTGCCAATGCTCCTTGTAAGCTATAGTTATCTGAAAAATATTAACAACTAGTTGAGTTTTAAAAGTCCTTAAAAAACAGTATTCAACTTAAGAGTTACAACCCTAGGACTAAAAGAAAGCATCCAAAATACCTTGAAACATTACTGTTTTTTTCTTACATAACTACCGCTCAAACGTCATACAATTGTGCACATGTAATGAACATAAAGAATGCCAAAATCAGAATCACAAGTCATGTTTATTCATGCTTAGTACCATAAACTCATGGTTGTCACATATTATATATACACTTGTCGTGTACCTTGCACTCACCAATGCATCTCATAGTCGCATATCAAACTTCATATTCAAGATCCATATATATTTTACTTGAAATGAGACTTAAACGACTTACTCAGATAAATAGATTTCATACAATTCCCTTTTTTATATAGATTCACATAGCCCAAAATCATATAATTGGTGGAGAAAACTCTAACACCCCAACCTTATCCTGTATACTTCGAGTGGAGCAAACTCTAACACAACCAACCTTACTTCATATCTCGATATTCACTTAAAAATAGATTAAAAAAACATAGAGTATTCTTTTCTAGGCATATATTTCATATCCAATTGTGTCGTAATGAATAAATTATCAATTAATCAAAGTTTATTATAGGCAAGTTATTGTTTGATGCATAACATATAATATATAGCTTTCCAAAATATAGTTTTAAAATACAATTGGCTGTCATAGTCAACCTTGATTAAATAATAAGATATACCTCAATCATCTCAGAATCACTAAATATATCACATAATTAGTTTATATAGTTTAATAGAAAATAAAAAAATCTGTTGATCAAAAATAAATTACATTGATTATTATATTTTCATTAATTAAATATTTAAAAATGAAAAAAAAAATTAGAAAACCAATTATAATGAAACGTACAAAGTCAAACTCTGAGTTTTGTATTTATTGGGGAGGAATTTGAAACTGTACAGGTGAAAGACAGCCACCATATTTCTCGCTTGAATTTTAGAAATGCCAGATTTTTATGGCAGTATTCCGCGAACATAATTTTACCTTTTATTCAAATCCAAAGAAGATATTTGTGGTTAAAGGTTGTGAGTTCGAATACGAATACTTATAAGAATGATTTAATGTTTATTGTTAAATAATTAAAAATATTTAAAATAAATCTTATTTTGTAATTATTTTAATTTAATTAAAAATAATAACTTTTATCTCCTAATTAAAAAAACTAACTTTAATTTGATTTAACAAAAATGATTGATAGGATATAGTTTTATCTTATATAATACGTCTTATCAATAAAAAGGTATTATTTCAATAGATAAATAAAATATGATGTTAAACCGATAAACAATTATTTTGAAATAATTGTTAAGTAAAACACATACTTTTCTTTAATGAAATTTTATTTTCCTTCAAAACTTCCAAAAATAAATAGTACGGGGAGTGTTGTTTTATTATTTACCACAAAATATTTGCTTATTTTTTACAAAGTATGTCTATTCGTTTAATATTTTATGTAAGAATTAATTTCATACATTCAAATTGAATAAAATTATGAAAACAATATTCTTTATATAAAATATTTGTTTGTATTGTATTTACAAGAAATCAAATCAAACTTTAGTTAAGCTATGGAACAAAATTGTTCCAATTGACTAAATTTACTTATAGAAATATAATATTTTAATAACGTATTTGCAATAGGATTTTGCAATTCATTGAACCGGATCAGTCCTTTTCCACAAGTTGGATACGATTCATACTGAAAACGGCAACTATGGAATTAATTATAAATTGAAAGGAGTTCTAGTCGAAGACGGAACGCCTCAGAAAATATTGTTTTCTTTATTAAATTAAAAAAAATAGAATCTATTAAGCCATCATAAAAGAAAACTATATTTTTATTAAATATTTTAAGTTTAAGCAACTGCATAAATATATATTTAGTACCAATAGATTAAAAATATTTGAATGATTAATATTGTTATTATTATACTAATTTTAAATTGTAAAACTAAATGTACTTAATATTTTTACTAAAATTAAATAATATTATTTAAGAAAAATGTAAAAATAATTATTATTAAAACTGTTAAACAAAAGCAGTTAACTTTCTCAAAAAAATTTAAGCATTGACAATTCATTTTCTTGTAATGTGGAGGTCAATATTGATGGGCTGTCGGTGTTCAAGGTAGAATGAAAAAGCGTACAACACGCCAGTTTAAAATTTATAAGCTTGATTCGAACTTGAAATCTTGAACTGAAGCTCGTGAGTATCTCAAAATGAAAAAAAAATTAAACTTAACTCGATTGAAGCCTCAAACTCGAACCTAAACTTTAAATACATGAAAATCTTGTATTAAAAAAACAATAAAAAAATATTAATATTATTAATAATTTATTTTAAATTTTTTTAATATATTATATTTTCGAGTTGCTCACGAGCTTTTCGAGTTGAATATCATTTCGGCTTGTTAAGAACTAGAGTCGAGCTCAAACTCAAGTCCATTCGATCCGAATATTTATCGAGCTTTAATCGAATTAATCTCGAATAACTTACAATCTATCTCGTCTTATTTATAACCTAATTATACCTAACCTACGAGAGAGAATTTTCACGTTGATGTTGAAATATATATTATGTTCATTATAGAAACAAAAGAAAAGTACATCAGGAATAGTCATTAAGTTGAAAAGTGTCACCAACAAACAAAAGCTGTGTTTGACATTAGTCAAAATGGGCGGAAATGAAAAATATATATTCTTAAAATATTATTTACTTATATTATTATTAAATTTTGATTGAGTTGTTACATATTATTTAAGGTCTGATTCAATTATATAATTATTAAAATGTTATTTATTAATTATAATTAATATTATTATAATAATATTTTATTATATTATAATTTATATAATTTTTAAATAAATTAATAAAAATAAAAAATATTTTACGTAAAAATCATTCTCACATCTAATATAATTTTATATATACATTTGTACACTCAATCTCTAATAATTTTTTAATAACCTTTTTTAAAAATACTGTCGAAATCGTTTTTAGATAATTCGAGAATAGTTATGATAAATGTACATATAATATATGATAAAGATTGTTATTATTATAATTTCTTATAAATAATATGCTTAAAAATCAATTTATTAATAAAAAGTATTCAAAAAGCAATAAATAAAATCACTCTATAAATATACAACATTCATATAATATATGATATAGATTGTTAGGTTTTCTTGTTAGGATTATCAAAGATATAAAACAGTAAATAATATAAAATTAATTGATATTAGCATTGTATCAAATAGAGTAGAATTGATACAAAATTAAAAAAATTAAACAACATAATTATTTACCCGCATGCAGATATGAAATTTAATGATAGAGCCATTGATGCATTTTTATACAGTTTTTAAAGATGGATTCATCCGTTCCTACGGTGCTGAAGAAACGTTGATCGACTATCTCCCATAATACAATAAGGAGATGGACACTGCAATAGCACGACTATAGTGATCATAAAAAATGTAACCTCACTTTTTTTTTCTATCACCAAAATTGTTTAAAAATAAATAAAATATTTTTGAGTGTGTTTATCTCATAGATTTATACGAATTAAATACGGTATTCATACTAGAAGAATTATTAGAATGTTCGAATAATATAACAGTAAATATCCAAGAATCAAGGAGCCATGAATGCCTAATATTCCCGTCTTGTGAATCAAGACAACAATTACCTAAAATAATATCTTAATTAAAGAACCATTAAATTCAATTCAATTTAATTTTGTTTTTTAAAAAAGAAATTTCAAACAAAACTTCTAAGGGATGTTCTCTTTTTTTGAGAAAAGAAAAGAAAAACTCATATTGTTCTAAAGTCATTTGGGTGCACCTCCAATATCGGTTGAGACAAATTCTTATCTTGCACATTTTATAATACTCAAGTTGATTCATTTATATAAGCACATCTCAAACTTTATATCCTACCGATATGAGATATAAATTCTTTATTTTTCTCAACATAATTTACAAATAGCCGAAATAAATAAATATTATATTAGTTCCAGAGAAGGAAACAGGAGTTTAGTAATATTATATTAGCTCCAAAAACAAGTAGCCCAAGTATGAATCTTCAGATATTAGAAACCCATTGTTGACTTGTTGTTGCCATTAGATGTTTAGACTAATGTTATGCGGCTGTACCCCACTCTATGAGAGAGGATTTTCATGTTGATGTTGAAATATATATTCGGCTCACAATTCAAAAGCCAAACAAAATTGCATAAGAAATACTCACCACGTTGAAAACTACATATTATAAATATATGTTTATCCATAAGAAATTCAATTGATTATTTATTTATCAATGTAAACATAATTGATCAAATTCAACATCTCTTCAAAAAATAATATTCATTTTCATCACTGAAGTCACTTGAATGTTGTTCCCTTTTTAGGTCCTAGGTTCGAGCAGCTAGAGAAGGACAGACGCATGGATTTATTTCAGGGAGTGCTGCTCTAAGAAATTATATTACAAATCTAGGGAGTGCAAAATTATAAAATCTCAGGAGGTGCAAAATTAGATAATCTATTAAAATATAAGAAAAATACCTAAAATATAAGAAGATTTAAAATTTCTAAAGGGTGCAACCGTACTTTCAGTCCATCCTTGCAGCTACGTCTATAGAGTGTGTATATATATTTGTTAATGGTTGAGAAAAATTATAAACATATGTTGTTTTATAATCACTTCTCTATTACACACACCTAAAATGATCGCAATTTAATTACTTAGAATACTACCTCTTTCAATCGTTGTAACAAATTAAGCAAAATAATCTCACTTTTTAAAGACGAAAATAAATTTCATATGGAAAGAATTCATCATTGACTCACAAAAAATAAAAACAAAAAATTAAAATGATTGAAACTCAAATTAAATATAAATTTTTAAAAAATTAATTTATAACTTATAACATTTTATTTACATGAAAATTTACATTTCTATACATAATATACAATAAATTAATGTTTATAAAAGCTATATACGTATGATATAATTAAATTATAATAGAATTACTGAATTTTTGTATATAATATTTTACATGTTAAATCATAATAATTTAAGTATAAAAAATTTAATTGATTCAAGTAATTTAATAGTCTAATTAAAATTATAGAACTATAAATTATTAATAGTTTTGAAAATAATTTATATTGTCAAATTAATAATTAAATATGAATTAATCATAATTTAAAATGATAACATTTAAAATTCTTGATTTCTAAATCTAAAATATTCTAAATCTCTAAAACTTTAATCTGAAACTGATGCAACTAAATATATAAAAATTATTAATCTAAAAGTTATCTAAAATTAATCCTGATCTAAAACTCAAATAACTAAAAATAATTCTGATCTAAAAAGTTAATATTTAAATATAAAATAAATTAAATCTTTAATAAAAATCTAAAACTTATGCAACGTGTAATCATCAAAAAAAAAAATTAAAAATATACAGTGACTCGATTTAAATCTAATTCCAACATTTATATATATATATATATATATATATATATTGAAGGTTCAACTAACATTTATATATAAATTCTGTGGTTAACAAATTATTATTATTCTTTAAATTATCATAAATGTAAAAACGTTAATTATTTAATACAAAATGATTAAAAATCTTTAAATAAATATCTATACAAAGTAATAAAAGAATATTATTCAACTAATACATACATGAGTCGGTGGCTTTAGATTCAACTCTTGCAAATAAATAAATATATTAGTTCAAAAAAGGAAGCAGAGCCGAAATATGAATCTTGAGATATTCGAACCCCATTGTTGACTGTTTTTACCTATAAAATGGGGGGATTCGGTGTTGGAAAATAAGTGTGAGAGATCAAGTTGTTTTGAATACTTGGTAATTAACGTCATCTTCTCTGAGATATTCAAAAAACGCCATGGGTTCACAGTCTAACATTTCATCAAATCAACATGAAGAAGCAGCCATCTTGCAAGCCATGCATTTGGCTTCCATTTCATCACTTCCTTTCGGTTTGAAAGTAGCTGTCGATCTCGGCTTGTTAGAGATCATATCCAAAGCCGACACTCCTTCTCGTATGTTGTCGGCTGCTGAGATCGTGTCTCAGCTTCCGACAAGTAACCCAGACGCCCCTTCCATTGTTGATCGAATCCTCAGGCTTTTAACCACTCACTCCATCTTAACATGCGAACAAATCAGCGGCGAAGATGGGCAGATGCAAAGGTCGTATGGCCTGTCATCGGTCGGCAAATACTTCCTTCTAAACGAAGGTGGGATCTCCTTTGTTCCATTGCAACGTATCCACCTTGACAAGCACATCATCGAATGCTGGTAATTAACTACTCTTCTTTATCCATTCTCAGAGTACCATTTGTTGTTGTTTTTCTAATAAATTTGGCTATGACAGGAAATTCATGAAAGATGCGATATTGGAGGGAGGGTTCTCAAGTGAGAAAGCATTTGGGAAACACTTGTTTGAGCTGCAGGCCACCGATGATGAAATGTCAAAAAATTTCAATAGAGCAATGTCCGTGTACACCGACCTAGTGATGAACAAAGTTCTCCAAACTTACAAGGGGTTTGAGGGTGTAAGCCAAGTGGTCGACGTGGGAGGAGGTTTAGGTACAAATCTTAAGCTCATTGTTTCAAAGTACCCACAAATCAAGGGAATTAACTTTGACCTGCCTCAAGTCATTAAAGATACTGTCCCCTGCCCAGGTAATATTTCTTACTCTTCTTTTTCTTTTTTACCGCACGTGATATTATTTTCAACAATGAAGTTAATCTGTCGTTTTCTTTGTGACATGTCAGGAGTGGAGCACGTAGCAGGGGATATGTTCACGAAAATTCCTAAATCGGAAGTTATTTTCATGAAGGTTAGTTTCTAGAAATATTTTTGTTTAAACCCAGAGAGTTGGATTCGTCCAAGTAATTTTAATGAAAACAAAACAACTTGATTATTAACGTATGGTTTTGTATATTTTTAGACGATGCTTCATGACTGGGGAGATGAGCAATGCCTGAAGTTACTGAAAGTATGTTACGAAGCATTGCCGGAGAATGGTAAAATTGTATCGATAGAAGCGATATTATCAGATGTTCCACAGACAGATCTTATAACAAAGACAACCTTCCAAAGAGATGTTTACTTGTGTCACGTTCTTCCTGGTGCTAAAGAAAGGACCACACAAGAGTTTGAAACATTGGCAAAACAAGCTGGCTTCTCTTCTTTGAAGGTTGTTTGTCGGGCTTATAATTATTGGGTTATGGAAATTAACAAAAGTAATTGATTTCAACGGTTCAGAATAATCTCCATAATTATCAGCTGGCAGCCTTTTAGTTTCCCTTTTCTTTTTGTTTGATTCAATAATAGATTGTTTTGTTATTATCAAGGCACAGCCTTAGTTTTCTGGGCTATAAAATTATGTGTGGCTTCTTATTTTTTTAATTGATATTGTTGTCTTTTATCTCTGTATTTTCTGAATTAAGTTATATTATATATTTGATTATTCTAAATTGAGTTATATTATTTTATTGTCTTTTTAAATTGAATTATTATCAGTCAATCCAAATATTCAAAATTCTTAGTTATCCTTTTTAACTAAAACAAATCTCGCAAAATATCAAGTGCATGAGTAATTAATTGTAATGCCCTATAAATTTTGAGATACATTGCTTATATTATGTCATCATTTGGCACATGTGATATATTTCAAGATATCATTTTAGACAACGACATAACTAAATGGAGGCATGTCATGTCTCCCAAAAATTTGAAAAATTAGTTTCAGACCCTTAATTTTAAAAAAATTAAGTTGGTCCCACAAATTTTTTAAAATTTCATGTTAAGTTTTAAATTTTTTGAATTTCTTATTAAACTCCTCTCATAATTTTTAAAAATTCTCATTAATCCTTTCAATTTTTTTTATAATTTTTTAATTAGAATCCAATTTTTCTGAAAAAATAAATTAAACTCTTCAAAGAAAATTAAAATCTTAATTTAAACTTCTAATTTTTTTAAAAAAAGTTTTAAGTTATCCCCTCAAACTCTATCACCAAATTTTACCATTAACTTTTAGACATGTGAAATGTGCTACTTCATCACTTTGAACATATGGGATGTGTAACATTATCGCTTTCGACACATAGCATGATTGGGAAGGATGTTTTGCCTGATGTTATTCAAGAGTATTTAAGAGGGTTGTAGGAGTATATACTAAGCTAGTTAATCGTAGGACTATTTCTTAGAGGTTTTATGATAACGAAACTCAATCAATTAGTAATATTATTGGAGTCGCTCTGATTATAGTAAAGTATTGGTTGAGGGTTGTAGGAACACATACTATCATTTATATTTTTAAAATAAATCTTTAAAATATTAATAATCCAAAATTCAAAATAGGCACCTTCCATATTCCAAAGTCCACAATTGGGTTTAAGGCCGAAATTTAGAACACAAGCCCAAGCTCAAATCCGAAGTCTAAAATTCCAATTCATGCATAATAATTCGATTTAAAATTAATATTAAAAGTGAACTTCAATTTGTTGGACTAAAATTGATTCATATTGAAGTTATCGATTCAGACATTTGTAATATTAAAAAAGTACACAATATTTATTTTTAATAGATTTTTAAATTAATTTTGAATGTATTAGATATGTATTAATATATAATTTGTATAGTTATTTATTGAAATTGTATCATATTTTTTCTTTAAGAATTAGAAAAAATATATTTATATTTTATTTAATAATTTTTCTTTCACTGTTTTTATATTTAATTCATTTTTTTCTTATTAGTCGTAATTATTATAAATTTATGTAAATATAAATGTTTGTAATTATACACGCAACTAATCTGCGATAATAGAAACTAATAAAATCTATTAGAATAAAAATAATAAAACATGAACTTTCAGTCAAAGATATGACAGACTTAAATGCCACCATGTCTCATTTCATTAATTCTTTATTTTATTTAAAATCACGCGTGGATTTTAAAAGTTAATGAAATATTTTTTAATTTTAAAAATAATTAAAAGTAATTTACTATTATGAAAAATACAATAATTCAATACAAATTATTGGTTTAGTTTATATAAAAAAGTAAAATTTAGAATAAAACTAAATTGTAAAATTTAGAATAAAACTAAATTATAAAATATTAAACAGAAAGGCTTAAAAGTTTGAAACCATGATTTATATATATATAAGATAAAAATGAATGGTAAGAATTATTGAAATCATTGTATGAAGATGAACTATAATTGCAATAGGTGAATAGGTTTAAAAGTTTGAAAATAATTAAATTTGATTTACTATTATGAAAAATACAACAACTCAATCTAAATTATAATATATATATATATATATAAATAAATCATGGTTAGAAAATAATAATAATAATAATAATTTAAACAATTATAGAGAACTTAAGTATAATTATATAAGTTATAATGTACAATAATTTGTATTTCTATTCTGTATTTATATTATACACTACAGAAAAAGTGTCATGCAGCGGCGTTTTTCGCGGTGCTTTTAGGGAAAATGCCACAAAATTTAAGGATGTAGCGGCGTTTACAATCGAAACGCCGGAAAATGAAACTTTAGCGGCGTTTTTTCAACAAACGCCGTAATAGGGTGGTAATTTAGCGGCGTTTTTATATAAACGCCGCAATAGAGTTGTTTATAGTGGCGTTTTACAAGAAACGCCGCAAATTGGTCGTACATTAGTGGCGTTTTTATATAAACGCCGCAATAGAGTTGTTTATAGTGGCGTTTTACAAGAAACGCCGCAATTGATTTTAACAAACGTGACATTTTTTAATTAAAAATGCCGCAATTAGTTACATATCAGCGGCGTTTGTAATGTTAAACGCCGCAAAGCCAGTTTTAAAACTCCTGAAGCCCTAGCCATTCTTCCTTATTGATTTGTCTACGATTTTCCGATTACAATTTACCCAGAAAACACCAGTAGCCATCTCCTTCACTGCGCCGTGCCTTCTTCGTCTCCGGCGTCGTCGCATTTCGCCATACCCAGGTTAGGTTATGTTTATCCTTGGATTTATTGTTTTAAATTTTGGATTTATTGTTCATCTTCTATAATGTCCTTTGGTATCATTGGCTATGTTTATCCTTGGCATCTCCACATAAAATAAGAAATTGAAGTTCTTTATTTTATAATATGTTTGTTTCGAAGCAACCTTGTAATACAAAGAAACCACTGTTTTCGAAAGATGGTGTAAATATGATTTTTTTTATCTTCCTGTCTGGAAGTAGGAATGGAGGTAATTTCGTGGGACATAGTAGAAAAGTGACTGCAAATGCGGTTAGTGGGTTTTATGTTTCATTTTGCTTCAGCAGTAATGGATTGTTATTTCTAGAACTGAGATTCTCCAGCAGTAAAAAGAACGATCTTGTTGAAAAATATGAAATTGGTTTCGTCGGCGGTCAATTCCTTGAATACAATAGAAATCTCCTAGGTTATAACGGTTTCATTGCAAAATATATGCAGATAGTGAACTTTTAGACATGAGAGATTTTCATCTGTTTCCTAGACAGCTGCAATTATGCGCATAGTTCATGGTTGCAAATAACTGCAATTTGTTCAATTGATTAAACATTACATGATTCTAACTTGAAGCAGTACTTTCAACAATGTACATGACATGTTAATTCAAGACAAATATGTTTGAGCAATGTTCACCCTGCTTTGTGAAAATTGATTTACTTATCCTTACCCAGTCTTGCTGTATTGGAGGGAATTGCAATAAATTCTTATCCAAATTACAAAGTTTTGGGTAGTACATATCCATGGATTGCAAAGAAAGTATTGACTGATAGCTCGCCTCAACTGAAGTCGTCTTTGCAAGCACTTCTTTATAAGGTACATCTATACTGATCTTGGTTCTTTATAGAAATGTTACTGTGTTCTATTTTGTACTTCTACATCATGGACATAGCATGTCGAAATTTAGTACATGACTAGGGCATGTTTTCCACTTTGCATAACTACTTTTCATTATAATATATCTAATAGAATATGCTATTATCTAACCCTATGGTGTAGTGACATTACCATAACATTGTTCAGCCTAATATAACGTAATATTTTATCGTGTATTCAGTTTGATTAATTCTGAGATCGACTATGATGTCTAACTATGGAACTTAGATGAAACCATATGTCTGTTCATCATGCCTTCTACTTCTTTGGTCAAACCACTGATAAATCTGATGTTGTCACATGCAACTAAAACTGATAAAATCTAGTAATAATGTAAAAATCGTTGCAAATACTTCCATATGTTGTTTTTCATATCTGCATTGGGAGTGGTATGTATGACATTTTGTATTCTGCACTAGGATTGGTTTAAACTGAGGAAGTTACTGTTTTAGTTTGTTTCCTCTGTTTCATACATTGTTCCTCAAAATTTTTTCAAACACTGATATGTATATGGAAGTCCAAATTAAAAAAAAACAATTTGTTTGCCTCAACAGTGACATGTGCATCGAAACAGGAAGTCAATAATAATGTTGCTTATGAACCCATGGTGTCGCGTATAGAGAATGAGTTAAAATCAAAGCAATTTTTAGTGGTGAATAACACAAAGAGGATGCCAAAATGTTAACTTCCTTAAATTGATTCCTTGGTTAAATTGAATTGTCATATGGTTTAGGGGTAAAATAAACTTAATAAACCAGTTAAATTCCTTGTTTAAATTGAATAATCATATGACTTTTGCTGTGCTGCTCCATTAGGAGCTTGAATTCGAAAAGAGGGATTTGTTTATTCTCTCATGTATTTATTGTTTTAATTCTGTTTTTGTGTGTATGCTACTGAAATATTAACTTGGTAGGGAATTGGATTATCTTCAAGTTATGTACTCTCATTTTGTCGTTTTGATGGTTAGAAATATTATGGCTTTCGCTTGTAAGATACTTTTGATATAGTATGCATTTCACTGAGAAATTGTTGACTACGACTTAAGTCGGTTGTCCTTTTGTGTTATTCTTTTTCTTTATTTCTTCAACCCTTCGCTAATGGGTTAATTGGGTTTATATTTCGTTCTAAGTTCTTAATGCCTCTCTCGGTAACAATGAAACAAGAGTCTGTTTAGATGTAAATGCTACATTTCGATGAAACATGTGTAAGTATTTAGTTCTATAGTATACAGTTGTATATAATTCTCGTTATAATTTTTATAAATTATCTGAGATACATTTGCTCCCATACAATTTTATCAATTTAAAAGTTGTATAATTTACGAGTGATTAGTTTTATACTATGCAAATATTATTATGCACTAAATATGATAATTTAATGCTTCTGTTTAGGTTCTAATTTTATCTATATTATTAGCAATTAACATTTGAAATTAAAACTCCAGAAATACGAAATGGATAAGAGTTGGATGGATTTCTCAAGGGTAAGCGTCGAATATCGAAATGGAGTCGAAAACTTTCTAAATTTAGCTTTTCTGAATGCAAGCCAAGAAAATATGATTCTTTGCCCTTGTAAGAATTGTGTGAACATTAATTGGCACATTCGTGAAGTTGTGTACGAGTATCTAGTTATTTTTGGATTTGTTCGGGGGTATAGAAAATGGATCTTTCATGGAGAGATTGTATCAGATAGATCTGCTTCCACGAGTTACTCGACTTATCGTGCTCCTTCTCCCCATCCAACTTTTAGAGAAGATGACATGAAAGGGATGTTACGAGATGCATTTAATATGCACAATGATTTCATTGAGATTGGAAGAAGTGGATGTGATGAAGAGCCAAATGGAGAAGCGGCAAAGTTTTACAAGTTGCTGAATGAAATGAATAAACAACTTTATGAGGAGCTTTCTTTCTGCATTCGTCTTTTCCACTTAAAATGCCTGGGAGGGTGGATTGGTAACTCCTTTACGCAATTGTTGAAGTTACTAGGAGAAGTGTTTCCTTTTGCAAAAACCCCTCAATCATACAAAGATATGAAGAAAATGATCAAAGATTTGGGTCTTGGATATGACAAAATTCATAGTTGTCCGAATGATTGTATGTTATATTGGGGTGATCGAAAAAATCATGAGTCTTGTCATGTATGCGGAAAATCTCGATGGATGACTAGAGAGGCAGAAAATGTTACTGAGGATGAAGCTCAAGCACGATCAAGAAAGAAACCGATCAAGATTCTGCGATATTTTCCTCTCATACCTAGGCTACAAAAATTCTTTATGTCCTCCAAGATTGCTGAGTCTATGAGGTGGCATCATGATGGCAGAACCGATGATGGATTATTACGGCATCCTGCAGATTCTTTAGCTTGGAAGTCATTTGACAACAAGTATCCAAGTTTTGCGAGAGATCCTCGAAATGTTTGGCTCGGTCTTGCAACTGATGGGTTTAATCCATTCAAACTCATGAGTACTTCGTATAGTACTTGGCCTGTTGTACTTGTTCCATACAATTTGCCTCCCTGGATTTGTATGAAACAATCATCTTTTATCTTATCCATGATAATCCCCGGCGAGAAAGGCCCCGGAAATGATATTGATATTTACATGCAGCCGCTAATTGCAGAGTTGAAATAGTTATGGGAAGGGGTCGAAACGTACGATGTGTTGACGAAGGAGAACTTTAATTTACGCGCTACTTTATTATGGAACAATTAATGATTTTCCTGCGTATGCAAATTTATCTGGTTGGAGTACCAAAGGTCATTATGCTTGTCCTTGTTGTGCTGCAAAACCATGTTCGAAGTGGTTGGTTAATGGAAAAAAGTTCTCTTATATGGGACATCGTCGGTGGTTACCTGATAATCATAGATTTAGATGTCAAAAGAATATGTTTGATGGTGATGAAGAGTTTCGAAATGCTCCTGACCAAACAACCGGCTCTGAAATATTCAGAATGTTGAAAAATATCAATTTTACTCATGGAAAGATGAATCTACCAACTAGTACACGATCAAAGAAAAAGGCAAAACAGGTCAATGAAGAGCTTGAAGTTGACGAACAAACTGATGATGAGTCTGATGAAGAGGATGATCCAAATGAGGTAGACTTGTGGAAAAAGAGGAGTATATTCTTCGAGTTACCTTATTGGAAAAAGCAGATTTTGAGACATAATCTTGATGTAATGCATATTGAGAAGAATGTTTGTGAGAATATTATCGGGACCATTCTGAATGATGGCAGAAAATCTAAAGATAATCTTAAGAGTCGGCTTGACTTAGTGGACATGGGAATTCGACATGATCTTCATCCGTAATTACGTTCGAATGGAAGAAATTTCTTGCCGCCTTCTATTTTTTCTCTTTCGAAGAAAGAAAAAGAAGTGTTTTGCACGGTGTTGAAGGATATAAAGGTCCCAGATGGGTATGCATCAAACATTTCTCGATGTGTTAATGTTAAAGATCGAAGACTTTATGGTTTAAAGTCTCATGATTATCACATATTAATGCAAGATTTACTACCAGTAGCTGTTCGCGGTTGCATGTCGAGTAAGGTGACGTCTTGTATCATTGAACTTTCTAATATAATGAAAGCCATATGTGGGAAAGTTCTAATGGTTGAAGAACTTGATAAACTACAAGATCGAGTTGCCTTGACTTTATGCAACTTGGAGAAGATATTTCCGCCTTCATTCTTCACAATTATGGTGCATCTGTTAATTCATCTTCCTCACGAAGCAAGAGTTGGTGGTCCCGTTTTCTATCGATTGATGTACCCTATAGAGAGGTGTTAATTGAATTACACGTTTCAAATTACTACTGATTATACATTTGAATAAAATGTATTTACGTAGTATGTTGTTTTCTGTATAGGTTCTTGGGCAAGTTGAAGTCTTATTGTCGTAATAAGCGTTATCCGGAAGGATCAATTGCTGAAGGGTATTTGGCAGAGGAATGTATGACATTTTGCTCTAGATATTTGGAACATGTTGAAACAAGATGAAATAGACCAAATCGAAATGATGAGTTAGGTACTGATGACTTAACTCAACATTATTTGTTTGGAAGTTATGGTCAACCATTAGGGAAAGTTGAAATTGCACATTTAGATGACACGTCTTGGGTACAAGCACACCGATATGTTCTTTTCCATCACGATTCAATAGATCACTTTCGCACGTAAGTCTTTCGGACCCAATCCTAATGAAATCTCTTTATCTTTTATATTTATCAATTTTTAACGACATAATATTCTTTATAGTGAGTTTAAAGAAGTATTGAGATCTCGAGCACGCTCCCGAAGATTAAATCAGCGAGAGCTACATAAGTTATTCACAGAAACTTTTCATGAATGGTTAGGCCAGACGATAAGCAACTAAATCTTACGGAACACTTATAAATAATATATGTCTTACTTTTTATATCGACATCAATGCAAATTAATTCACCATTCATGTGTAATAGGTTTGGAGTGGGAGAGAAGTTAGTGAAGAAGTTAAATGGCTTTCTCAAGGTCCGAATAAAATAGTTAAAAGATATAATGCCTTCCTCATTAATGGGTTCAGGTTTCACACAAAATCTCGTGAAAGATTAAGGAGGACACAAAATTGTGGAGTCGTAGTTACTTCATCAACTACAAGTTATGCTACTGTAAGGGACAATAATTCGTAGGATGGTGAGGTCGATTATTATGGAAATCTTACGGACATTATTGAGTTAGATTATTATGGAAAACGAAAGGTTGTGTTGTTTCGGTGTGACTGGGTTGATGTAAACAGATGTATAAAAAGAGATAAATTCGAGTTTTCAATGGTGAATTTCTCTCGATTAATTCACACGGGTCAACGTTTGATGGATGAACCATATGTATTTTCCTCTCAAGTGAAACAAGTATTTTATTGTCACGATCCAATGGATGACGGTTGGTATGTTGTGCTTCGAAATACTCCCAGAGACTTGATAGACATCGGGGATGAAAGTAGAGATGACATTGAAACAAGATCATAGTGTTTACCTATACTACCACAAAACTTAGATGAAACTATCAGTAATACAACACAATTTCAATGGGTTCGGGAGGACGTTGATGAAGATATTTATGACAACTGACATTACATAAGACTGTTGTACGATTTTATATCTTCATTTATTTATTTATAATGTTATAACCCTTAACATGTTGTCTTTCAACGTATTCATTAATTAAATCGTTTTTTATTACTCATGTTTGTTTATTACAGATATAATGCCGAGGAGAAAAATATCTGATTTGCGGGTTGTTCGAGCTTCTGAAGACCATGAAGAAAGAAATAACGAGGAAACGAATGCACCTGAGTCTTCCAAAGTTCCTGAAACTGTTGAAGAAGTAGAAATTCAAGGTAATCTTCGAAACTTTATTTACTACTTTGTTCATTTTCAAAACTGACATTTAATAATTTCTTATATAGTTGAAAATGCTGGAACGCGCAAGACTCGAGGACGTACAACTTTAAAGGAATTATACCAACTTCCTCCTGGGCATCGTGTCAAAGTTTCAAGAAACGATGCCGGTCAACCTATTGGCCCAGAATCACGTCTTCTAGCAGGTTACTTAGGCATAGTTGGACGTAATGCGAATCTGTTACCGATCAATTATGAGTCATGGCGCAAAATGCCTAATAGTAACAAAAATCAAGCGTTGGATTTTGTTAAGGTAATAATGTCATTATAATAGATACTCTATATAAATTCAATACTAATTTATACTTACGGTGCACACTTATTTGCTGTATAGGAGAAATTTGTTTTAGAGGTCTCTGACGATTATGTGAAGCAAGCGTTAGGGAAGAGATGGAGGGACCACAAGAGCTCCTTAAAGAATAAATACTTCAAGAATGATCTCAGCCTTGAAGAGAAGTTGCAAACAGTCCCACCAGGAATGCTCTGGTACCAATGGGAAGATGCAGTCATATTTTGGAGTTCTCAAAAAGGACAGGTATGATGTATTTTTCATAAATACTTGTAACAAAATTTAAATCATCATTATAAGTGGTTGTTTGACATTGTAGGACCGAGAGCATGTTGGTGTTGCTAGCAGGCAACAACAAAAGTTTACGCACACGGCTGGATCGAAGAGCTTTGCTTGTATAGCTCATGAGGAGGTATTATAGATTATTGAAATAGTTTTTTTGTATTCCATGTACATACTAACTCATAGTAATTACATTATGGTACATTGTAGGAAAATACATCCGGTTCTAAAGTTGGTCGAATCCAACTCTTCGACATGACACATACGAAGAAGGATGGCACTCCTATGACTGCTGACGCTGCAGAAATTATGGTACGTTTATTGGGTAGATGTTTTAAATTTACCTGACTTTATTTATATTTGTACCATGATATTTTTTATTTTAATTAATTATTCACTTTATTATTAGGAAAAAATGATGGAGAAAAGGGCAGAGTATCATGCTACTGCTTCGAGTCAAGGTATTGTTAATGATGATGACATTGAAAACCAAGCTATTAATGACATTTTGGGTCCTGAAAGATATGGTCGGGTGCGCTGTCAAGGATCATTCGTTACTCCCACCAAATATTTTGGATCCAGTTCATCACAGTACATGTCATCACAGTCTCGATCTTCCCAATTAGAAGTTGGTCGTTTAAAAGAAAAGTTGGCTGAGATGGATCAACAAATGGCTAACTTGAAAGCGGAAAATGAAGCAAGGGAAGCAGAGAGAGAAGCAGCAGAAGCAGAGAGAGAAGCAGTGGCAGCACAGAGAGAGGCATCGGCAGAACAGAGAGAAGTAATACATCAGCAGAGATGTAAAGAATTTGAAAAACGACTCAATGATATGATGCTGATGATACAAAAAACGCAACCTCAGAATCCACCATCGTAGCCTCATTTATATTATGAGCATTATGTTAATGTTACTGAACCGTGTTTAACTTAACTTATATTATGTTAATGAAAACTTTTATTTATTATATTGGATTTGATGTTATTGCTGTTTTGTTTGTTGGATAATGGAACAGGTTGAAAAAACAGATTTGGGGTATTAAGCATAATTTTTAAAACTGTTAAATTCTGTGTTATTTAGCGGCGTTTGTAACAAAAAATGCTGCAATATACCATACATTTAGCGGCGTTTGTGATAAAAACGCCGCGAAATCTCAAGACATATTGCGGCGTTTGTAGGAAAACACCGCTAAATATCAACATCTCCTGCGACGTTTGTATGAAAAACGACGGTAAAAATAAACATCTACTGCGGCGTTTGTGAAGAAAACGCCGCTAAACATCAACGCCTATTGCGGCGTTTGTCTGCCAAACGCCGTTAAATATCAACACCTATTGCGACGTTTTTCTGCTAAACGCCGCTAAATATCAATACATCGCCGCTATATGTTGTCACCTATTGCGGCATTTTTTGGTTGAAAAACGCCACAAACTTTAGTGGCGTTATTTTTAGCGGCGCTTTTAGCGGCGTTTATATTTACGTTGCAGGTGTTTTTAGCGACGCTTAAAAACGCCGCTATAAATAAAAAAAACGCCGCAACAAGCCACTTTTGGTGTAGTGATATTTGTAAATTTGTACACATATTTATATTATATTTTAATTATCGTTTCCAGTCAAGGAAATTACAAAATCACTATTTATTATTTATCTAATCTAATTTAGAAATCTATACCATATACTCAAGTTCATTCGATCCAAGTATTTATCGAACTTTAATCGAATTAATCTCGAATAACTTACAATCTATCTCATCTTATTTATAACCTAATTATACCTAACCTACTAGAGAGAATTTTCACGTTGACGTTGAAATATATATTATGTTCATTATAGAAACAAAAGAAAAGTACGTCAGAAATAGTCATTAAGTTGAAAAGTGTCACCAACAAACAAAAGCTGTGTTTGACATTAGTCAAAATGGGCGGAAATGAAAAATATATATTCTTAAAATATTATTTACTTATATTATTATTAAATTTTGATTGAGTTGTTACATATTATTTAAGGTCTGATTCAATTATATAATTATTAAAATGTTATTTATTAATTATAATTAATATTATTATAATAATATTTTATTATATTATAATTTATATAATTTTTAAATAAATTAATAAAAATAAAAAATATTTTACGTAAAAATCAATCTCACATCTAATATAATTTTATATATACATTTGTACACTCAATCTCTAATAATTTTTTAATAACCTTTTTTAAAAATACAGTCGAAATCGTTTTTAGATAATTCGAGAATAGTTATGATAAATGTAGATATAATATATGATAAAGATTGTTATTATTATAATTTCTTATAAATAATATGCTTAAAAATTAATTTATTAATAAAAAGTATTCAAAAAGCAATAAATAAAATCACTCTATAAATATACAACATTCATATAATATATGATATAGATTGTTAGGTTTTCTTGTTAGGATTATCAAAGATATAAAACAGTAAATAATATAAAATTAATTGATATTAGCATTGTATCAAATAGAGTAGAATTGATACAAAATTAAAAAATTAAACAACATAATTATTTACCCGCATGCAGATATGAAATTTAATGATAGAGCCATTGATGCATTTTTATACAGTTTTTAAAGATGGATTCATCCGTTCCTACGGTGCTGAAGAAACGTTGATCGACTATCTCCCATAATACAATAAGGAGATGGACACTGCAATAGCACGACTATAGTGATCATAAAAAATGTAACCTCACTTTTTTTTTCTATCACCAAAATTGTTTAAAAATAAATAAAATATTTTTGAGTGTGTTTATCTCATAGATTTATACGAATTAAATACGGTATTCATACTAGAAGAATTATTAGAATGTTCGAATAATATAACAGTAAATATCCAAGAATCAAGGAGCCATGAATGCCTAATATTCCCGTCTTGTGAATCAAGACAACAATTACCTAAAATAATATCTTAATTAAAGAACCATTAAATTCAATTCAATTTAATTTTGTTTTTTAAAAAAGAAATTTCAAACAAAACTTCTAAGGGATGTTCTCTTTTTTTGAGAAAAGAAAAGAAAAACTCATATTGTTCTAAATTATTCGTAGGCCCCTAGAAGGCTCGACTTATCTGAGTATTTTGCGTCGCTCGTGTCATTTGGGTGCACCTCCAATATCGGTTGAGACAAATTCTTATCTTGCACATTTTATAATACTCAAGTTGATTCATTTATATAAACACATCTCAAACTTTATATCCTACCGATATGAGATATAAATTCTTTATTTTTCTCAACATAATTTACAAATAGCCGAAATAAATAAATATTATATTAGTTCCAGAGAAGGAAACAGGAGTTTAGTAATATTATATTAGCTCCAAAAACAAGTAGCCCAAGTATGAATCTTCAGATATTAGAAACCCATTGTTGACTTGTTGTTGCCATTAGATGTTTAGACTAATGTTATGCGGCTGTACCCCACTCTATGAGAGAGGATTTTCATGTTGATGTTGAAATATATATTCGGCTCACAATTCAAAAGCCAAACAAAATTGCATAAGAAATACTCACCACGTTGAAAACTACATATTATAAATATATGTTTATCCATAAGAAATTCAATTGATTATTTATTTATCAATGTAAACATAATTGATCAAATTCAACATCTCTTCAAAAAATAATATTCATTTTCATCACCGAAGTCACTTGAATGTTGTTCCCTTTTTAGGTCTTAGGTTCGAGCAGCTAGAGAAGGACAGACGCATGGATTTAATTCAGGGAGTGCTGCTCTAAGAAATTATATTACAAATCTAGGGAGTGCAAAATTATAAAATCTCAGGAGGTGCAAAATTAGATAATCTATTAAAATATAAGAAAAATACCTAAAATATAAGAAGATTTAAAATTTCTAAAGGGTGCAACCGTACTTTCAGTCCATCCTTGCAGCTACGTCTATAGAGTGTGTATATATTTGTTAATGGTTGAGAAAAATTATAAACATATGTTGTTTTATAATCACTTCTCTGTTACACACACCTAAAATGATCGCAATTTAATTACTTAGAATACTACCTCTTTCAATCGTTGTAACAAATTAAGCAAAATAATCTCAATTTTTAAAGACGAAAATAAATTTCATATGGAAAGAATTCATCATTGACTCACAAAAAATTAAAACAAAAAATTAAAATGATTGAAACTCAAATTAAATATAAATTTTTAAAAAATTAATTTATAACTTATAACATTTTATTTACATGAAAATTTACATTTCTATACATAATATACAATAAATTAATGTTTATAAAAGCTATATGCGTATGATATAATTAAATTATAATAGAATTACTGAATTTTTGTATATAATATTTTACATGTTAAATCATAATAATTTAAGTATAAAAAATTTAATTGATTCAAGTAATTTAATAGTCTAATTAAAATTATAGAACTATAAATTATTAATAGTTTTGAAAATAATTTATATTGTCAAATTAATAATTAAATATGAATTAATCATAATTTAAAATGATAACATTTAAAATTCTTGATTTCTAAATCTAAAATATTCTAAATCTCTAAAACTTTAATCTGAAACTGATGCAACTAAATATATAAAAATTATTAATCTAAAAGTTATCTAAAATTAATCCTGATCTAAAACTCAAATAACTAAAAATAATTCTGATCTAAAAAGTTAATATTTAAATATAAAATAAATTAAATCTTTAATAAAAATCTAAAACTTATGCAACGTGTAATCATCAAAAAAAAAATTAAAAATATACAGTGACTCAATTTAAATCTAATTCCAACATTTATATATATATATATATATATATATATTGAAGGTTCAACTGACATTTATATATAAATTATGTGGTTAACAAATTATTATTATTCTTTAAATTATCATAAATGTAAAAACGTTAATTATTTAATACAAAATGATTAAAAATCTTTAAATAAATATCTATACAAAGTAATAAAAGAATATTATTCAACTAATACATACATGAGTCGGTGGCTTTAGATTCAACTCTTGCAAATAAATAAATATATTAGTTCAAAAAAGGAAGCAGAGCCGAAATATGAATCTTGAGATATTCGAACCCCATTGTTGACTGTTTTTACCTATAAAATGGGGGGGATTCGGTGTTGGAAAATAAGTGTGAGAGATCAAGTTGTTTTGAATACTTGGTAATTAACGTCATCTTCTCTAAGATATTCAAAAAACGCCATGGGTTCACTGTCTAACATTTCATCAAATCAACATGAAGAAGCAGCCATCTTGCAAGCCATGCATTTGGCTTCCATTTCATCACTTCCTTTCGGTTTGAAAGTAGCTGTCGATCTCGGCTTGTTAGAGATCATATCCAAAGCCGACACTCCTTCTCGTATGTTGTCGGCTGCTGAGATCGTGTCTCAGCTTCCGACAAGTAACCCAGACGCCCCTTCCATTGTTGATCGAATCCTCAGGCTTTTAACCACTCACTCCATCTTAACATGCGAACAAATCAGCGGCGAAGATGGGCAGATGCAAAGGTCGTATGGCCTGTCATCGGTCGGCAAATACTTCCTTCTAAACGAAGGTGGGATCTCCTTTGTTCCATTGCAACGTATCCACCTTGACAAGCACATCATCGAATGCTGGTAATTAACTACTCTTCTTTATCCATTCTCAGAGTACCATTTGTTGTTGTTTTTCTAATAAATTTGGCTATGACAGGAAATTCATGAAAGATGCGATATTGGAGGGAGGGTTCTCAAGTGAGAAAGCATTTGGGAAACACTTGTTTGAGCTGCAGGCCACCGATGATGAAATGTCAAAAAATTTCAATAGAGCAATGTCCGTGTACACCGACCTAGTGATGAACAAAGTTCTCCAAACTTACAAGGGGTTTGAGGGTGTAAGCCAAGTGGTCGACGTGGGAGGAGGTTTAGGTACAAATCTTAAGCTCATTGTTTCAAAGTACCCACAAATCAAGGGTATTAACTTTGACCTGCCTCAAGTCATTAAAGATACTGTCCCCTGCCCAGGTAATATTTCTTACTCTTCTTTTTCTTTTTTACCGCACGTGATATTATTTTCAACAATGAAGTTAATCTGTCGTTTTCTTTGTGACATGTCAGGAGTGGAGCACGTAGCAGGGGATATGTTCACGAAAATTCCTAAATCGGAAGTTATTTTCATGAAGGTTAGTTTCTAGAAATATTTTTGTTTAAACCCAGAGAGTTGGATTCGTCCAAGTAATTTTAATGAAAACAAAACAACTTGATTATTAACGTATGGTTTTGTATATTTTTAGACGATGCTTCATGACTGGGGAGATGAGCAATGCCTGAAGTTACTGAAAGTATGTTACGAAGCATTGCCGGAGAATGGTAAAATTGTATCGATAGAAGCGATATTATCAGATGTTCCACAGACAGATCTTATAACAAAGACAACCTTCCAAAGAGATGTTTACTTGTGTCACGTTCTTCCTGGTGCTAAAGAAAGGACCACACAAGAGTTCGAAACATTGGCAAAACAAGCTGGCTTCTCTTCTTTGAAGGTTGTTTGTCGGGCTTATAATTATTGGGTTATGGAAATTAACAAAAGTAATTGATTTCAACGGTTCAGAATAATCTCCATAATTATCAGCTGGCAGCCTTTTAGTTTCCCTTTTCTTTTTGTTTGATTCAATAATAGATTGTTTTGTTATTATCAAGGCACAGCCTTAGTTTTCTGGGCTATAAAATTATGTGTGGCTTCTTATTTTTTTAATTGATATTGTTGTCTTTTATCTCTGTATTTTCTGAATTAAGTTATATTATATATATTTGATTATTCTAAATTGAGTTATATTATTTTATTGTCTTTTTAAATTGAATTATTACCAGTTAATCCAAATATTCAAAATTCTTAGTTATCCTTTTTAACTAAAACAAATCTCGCAAAATATCAAGTGCATGAGTAATTAATTGTAATGCCCTATAAATTTTGAGATACATTGCTTATATTATGTCATCATTTGGCACATGTGATATATTTCAAGATATCACTTTAGACAACGACATAACTAAATGGAGACATGTCATGTCTCACAAAAATTTGAAAAATTAGTTTCAGACCCTTAATTTAAAAAAAAAATTAAGTTGGTCCCACAAATTTTTTAAAATTTCATGTTAAGTTTTAAAATTTTTGAATTTCTTATTAAACTCCTCTCATAATTTTTAAAAATTCTCATTAATCCTTTCAATTTTTTTTTTAAATTTTTTAATTAGAATCCAATTTTTTCTGAAAAAATAAATTAAACTCTTCAAAAAAAAAAATTAAAATCTTAATTTAAACTTCTAATTTTTTTAAAAAAGTTTTAAGTTGTCCCCTCAAACACCAAATTTGACCATTAACTTTTAGACATGTGAAATGTGCTACTTCATCACTTTAAACATATGGTATGTGTAACATTATCGCTTTCGACACATGGCATGATTGGGAAGGATGTTTTGCCTGATGTTATTCAAGAGTATTTAAGAGGGTTGTAGGAGTATATACTAAGCTAGTTAATCATAGGACTATTTCTTAGAGGTTTTATGATAACGAAACTCAATCAATTAGTAATATTATTGGACTCGCTCTGATTATAGTAAAGTATTTGTTGAGGGTTGTAGGAACACATACTATCATTTATATTTTTAAAATAAATCTTTAAAATATTAATAATCCAAAATTCAAAATAGGCACCTTCCATATTCCAAAGTCCACAATTGGGTTTAAGGCCAAAATTTAGAACACAAGCCCAAGCTCAAATCCGAAGTCTAAAATTCCAATTCATGCATAATAATTCGTTTTAAAATTAATATTCAAAGTGAACTTCAATTTGTTGGACTAAAATTGATTCATATTGAAGTTATCGATTCAGACATTTGTAATATTAAAAAAGTACACAATATTTATTTTTAATAGATTTTTAAATTAATTTTGAATGTATTAGATATGTATTAATATATAATTTGTATAGTTATTTATTGAAATTGTATCATATTTTTTCTTTAAGAATTAGAAAAAATATATTTATATTTTATTTAATAATTTTTCTTTCACTATTTTTATATTTAATTCATTTTTTTCTTATTAGTCGTAATTATTATAAATTTATGTAAATATAAATGTTTGTAATTATACACGCAACTAATCTGCGATAATAGAAACTAATAAAATCTATTAGAATAAAAATAATAAAACATGAACTTTCAGTCAAAGATATGACAGACTTAAATGTCACCATGTCTCATTTCATTAATTCTTTATTTTGTTTAAAATCACGCGTGGATTTTAAAAGTTAATGAAATATTTTTTAATTTTAAAAATAATTAAAAGTAATTTACTATTATGAAAAATACAATAATTCAATACAAATTATTGGTTTAGTTTATATAAAAAAGTAAAATTTAGAATAAAATTAAATTGTAAAATTTAGAATAAAACTAAATTATAAAATATTAAACAGAAAGGCTTAAAAGTTTGAAACCATGATTTATATATATATAAGATAAAAATGAATGGTAAGAATTATTGAAATCATTGTATGAAGATGAACTATAATTGCAATAGGTGAATAGGTTTAAAAGTTTGAAAATAATTAAATTTGATTTACTATTATGAAAAATACAACAACTCAATCTAAATTATAATATATATATATATATATAAATAAATCATGGTTAGAAAATAATAATAATAATAATAATTTAAACAATTATAGAGAACTTAAGTATAATTATATAAGTTATAATGTACAATAATTTGTATTTCTATTCTGTATTTATATTATACACTACAGAATTTAAGGATGTAGCGGCGTTTACAATCGAAACGTCGGAAAATAAAACTTTAGCGGCGTTTTTTCAACAAACGCCGCAATAGGGTGGTAATTTAGCGGCGTTTTTATATAAACGCCGCAATAGAGTTGTTTATAGTGGCATTTTACAAGAAACACCGCAAATTGGTCGTACATTAGTGGCGTTTTTATATAAACGCCGCAATAGAGTTGTTTATAGTGGCGTTTTACAAGAAACGCCGCAATTGATTTTAACAAACGTGACGTTTCTTAATTAAAAACGTCGCAATTAGTTACATATCAGCGGCGTTTGTAATGTTAAACGCCGCAAAGCCAGTTTTAAAACTCCTGAAGCCCTAGCCATTCTTCCTTATTGATTTGTCTACGATTTTCCGATTACAATTTACCCAGAAAACACCAGTAGCCATCTCCTTCACTGCGTCGTGCCTTCTTCGTCTCCGGCGTCGTCGCATTTCGCCATACCCAGGTTAGGCTATGTTTATCCTTGGATTTATTGTTTTAAATTTTGGATTTATTGTTCATCTTCTACAATGTCCTTTGGTATCATTGGCTATGTTTATCCTTGGCATCTCCACATAAAATAAGAAATTGAAGTTCTTTATTTTATAATATGTTTGTTTCGAAGCAACCTTGTAATACAAAGAAACCACTGTTTTCGAAAGATGGTGTAAATATGATTTTTTTTTATCTTCCTGTCTGGAAGTAGGAATGGAGGTAATTTCGTGGGACATAGTAGAAAAGTGACTGTAAATGCGGTTAGTGGGTTTTATGTTTCATTTTGCTTCAGCAGTAATGGATTGTTATTTCTAGAACTGAGATTCTCCAGCAGTAAAAAGAACGATCTTGTTGAAAAATATGAAATTGGTTTCGTCGGCGGTCAATTCCTTGAATACAATAGAAATCTCCTAGGTTATAATGGTTTCATTGCAAAATATATGCAGATAGTGAACTTTTAGACATCAGAGATTTTCATCTGTTTCCTAGACAGCTGCAATTATGCGCATAGTTCATGGTTGCAAATAACTGCAATTTGTTCAATTGATTAAACATTACATGATTCTAACTTGAAGAAGTACTTTCAGCAATGTACATGACATGTTAATTCAAGACAAATATGTTTGAGCAATGTTCACCCTGCTTTGTGAAAATTGATTTACTTATCCTTACCCAGTCTTGCTGTATTGGAGGGAATTGCAATAAATTCTTATCCAAATTACAAAGTTTTGGGTAATACATATCCATGGATTGCAAACAAAGTATTGACTGATAGCTCGCCTCAACTGAAGTCGTCTTTGCAAGCACTTCTTTATAAGGTACATCTATACTGATCTTGGTTCTTTATAGAAATGTTACTGTGCTCTATTTTGTACTTCTACATCATGGACATAGCATGTCGAAATTTAGTACATGACTAGGGCATGTTTTCCACTTTGCATAACTACTTTTCATTATAATATATCTAATAGAATATGCTATTATCTAACCCTATGGTGTAGTGACATTACCATAACATTGTTCAGCCTAATATAACGTAATATTTTATCGTGTATTCAGTTTGATTAATTCTGAGATCGACTATGATGTCTAACTATGGAACTTAGATGAAACCATATGCCTGTTCATCATGCCTTCTACTTCTTTGGTCAAACCACTGATAAATCTGATGCTGTCACATGCAACTAAAACTGATAAAATCTAGTAATAATGTAAAAATCGTTGCAAATACTTCCATATGTTGTTTTTCATATCTACATTGGGAGTGGTATGTATGACATTTTGTATTCTGCACTAGGATTGGTTTAAACTGAGGAAGTTACTGTTTTAGTTTGTTTCCTCTGTTTCATACATTGTTCCTCAAAATTTTGTCAAACACTGATATGTATATGGAAGTCCAAATTAAAAAAAAAAACAATTTGTTTGCCTCAACAGTAACATGTGCATCGAAACAGGAAGTCAATAATAATGTTGCTTATGAACCCATGGTGTCGCGTATAGAGAATGAGTTAAAATCAAAGCAATTTTTAGTGGTGAAGAACACAAAGAGGATGCCAAAATGTTAACTTCCTTAAATTGATTCCTTGGTTAAATTAAATTGTCATATGGTTTAGGGGTAAAATAAACTTAATAAACCAGTTAAATTCCTTGTTTAAATTGAATAATCATATGACTTTTGATGTGCTGCTCCATTAGGAGCTTGAATTTGAAAAGAGGGATTTGTTTATTCTCTCATGTATTTATTGTTTTAATTCTATTTTTGTGTGTATGCTACTGAAATATTAACTTGGTAGGGAATTGGATTATCTTCAAGTTATGTACTCTCATTTTGTCGTTTTGATGGTTAGAAATATTATGGCTTTCGCTTGTAAGATACTTTTGATATAGTATGCATTTCACTGAGAAATTGTTGACTACGACTTAAGTCGGTTGTCCTTTTGTGTTATTCTTTTTCTTTATTTCTTCAACCCTTCGCTAATGGGTTAATTGGGTTTATATTTCGTGCTAAGTTCTTAATGCCTCTCTCGGTAACAATGAAACAAGAGTCTGTTTAGATGTAAATGCTACATTTCGATGAAACATGTGTAAGTATTTAGTTCTATAGTATGCAGTTGTATATAATTCTCGTTATAATTTTTATAAATTAACTGAGATACATTTGCTCCCATATAATTTTATCAATTTAAAAGTTGTATAATTTACGAGTGATTAGTTTTATACTATGCAAATATTATTATGCACTAAATATGATAATTTAATGCTTCTGTTTAGGTTCTAATTTATCTATATTATTAGCAATTAACATTTGAAATTGGAACTCCAGAAATACGAAATGGATAAGAGTTGGATGGATTTCTCAAGGGTAAGCGTCGAATATTGAAATGGAGTCGAAAACTTTCTAAATTTAGCTTTTCTGAATGCAAGCCAAGAAAATATGATTCTTTGCCCTTGTAAGAATTGTGTGAACATTAATTGGCACATTCGTGAAGTTGTGTACGAGCATCTAGTTATTTTTGGATTTGTTCGAGGGTATAGAAAATGGATCTTTCATGCAGAGATTGTATCAGATAGATCTGCTTCCACGAGTTACTCGACTTATCGTGCTCCTTCTCCCCATCCAACTATTAGAGAAGATGACATGAAATGGATGTTACGAGATACATTTAATATGCACAATCATCAGTCTTATGATACAGAAAATTATTGTCAGGATGATGTTAATGATTTCATTGAGATTGGAAGAAGTGGATGTGATGAAGAGCCAAATGGAGAAGCGGTAAAGTTTTACAAGTTGCTGAATGAAATGAATGAACAACTTTATGAGGGATCAAAGTTTTCAAAGCTTTCTTTCTGCATTCGTCTTTTCCACTTAAAATGCCTGGGAGGGTGGATTGGTAACTCCTTTACGCAATTGTTGAAGTTACTAGGAGAAGTGTTTCCTTTTGCAAAAACCCCTCAATCATACAAAGATATGAAGAAAATGATCAAAGATTTGGGTCTTGGATATGACAAAATTCATAGTTGTCCGAATGATTGTATGTTATATTGGGGTGATCGAAAAAATCAGGAGTCTTGTCATGTATGCGGAAAATCTCGATGGATGACTAGAGAGGCAGAAAATGTTACTGAGGATGAAGCTCAAGCACGATCAAGAAAGAAACCGATCAAGATTCTGCGATATTTTCCTCTCATACCTAGGCTACAAAAATTCTTTATGTCCTCCAAGATTGCTGAGTCTATGAGGTGGCATCATGATGGCAGAACCGATGATGGATTATTACGGCATCCTGCAGATTCTTTAGCTTGGAAGTCATTTGACAACAAGTATCCAAGTTTTGCGAGAGATCCTCGAAATGTTTGGCTTGGTCTTGCAACTGATGGGTTTAATCCATTCAAACTCATGAGTACTTCGTATAGTACTTGGCCTGTTGTACTTGTTCCATACAATTTGCCTCCCTGGATTTGTATGAAACAATCATCTTTTATCTTATCCATGATAATCCCCGGCGAGAAAGGCCCCGGAAATGATATTGATATTTACATGCAGCCGCTAATTGCAGAGTTGAAATAGTTATGGGAAGGGGTCGAAACGTACGATGTGTTGACGAAGGAGAACTTTAATTTACGCGCTACTTTATTATGGAACAATTAATGATTTTCCTGCGTATGCAAATTTATCTGGTTGGAGTACCAAAGGTCATTATGCTTGTCCTTGTTGTGCTGCAAAACCATGTTCGAAGTGGTTGGTTAATGGAAAAAAGTTCTCTTATATGGGACATCGTCGGTGGTTACCTGATAATCATAGATTTAGATGTCAAAAGAATATGTTTGATGGTGATGAAGAGTTTCGAAATGCTCCTGACCAAACAACCGGCTCTGAAATATTCAGAATGTTGAAAAATATCAATTTTACTTATGGAAAGATGAATCTACCAACTAGTACACGATCAAAGAAAAAGGCAAAACAGGTCAATGAAGAGCTTGAAGTTGACGAACAAACTGATGATGAGTCTGATGAAGAGGATGATCAAAATGAGGTAGACTTGTGGAAAAAGAGGAGTATATTCTTCGAGTTACCTTATTGGAAAAAGCAGATTTTGAGACATAATCTTGATGTAATGCATATTGAGAAGAATGTTTGTGAGAATATTATCGGGACCATTCTGAATGATGGCAGAAAATCTAAAGATAATCTTAAGAGTCGGCTTGACTTAGTGGACATGGGAATTCGACATGATCTTCATCCGTAATTACGTTCGAATGGAAGAAATTTCTTGCCGCCTTCTATTTTTTCTCTTTCGAAGAAAGAAAAAGAAGTGTTTTGCACGGTGTTGAAGGATATAAAGGTCCCAGATGGGTATGCATCAAACATTTCTCGATGTGTTAATGTTAAAGATCGAAGACTTTATGGTTTAAAGTCTCATGATTATCACATATTAATGCAAGATTTACTACCAGTAGCTGTTCGCGGTTGCATGTCGAGTAAGGTGACGTCTTGTATCATTGAACTTTCTAATATAATGAAAGCCATATGTGGGAAAGTTCTAATGGTTGAAGAACTTGATAAACTACAAGATCGAGTTGCCTTGACTTTATGCAACTTGGAGAAGATATTTCCGCCTTCATTCTTCACAATTATGGTGCATCTGTTAATTCATCTTCCTCACGAAGCAAGAGTTGGTGGTCCCGTTTTCTATCGATTGATGTACCCTATAGAGAGGTGTTAATTGAATTACACGTTTCAAATTACTACTGATTATACATTTGAATAAAATGTATTTACGTAGTATGTTGTTTTCTGTATAGGTTCTTGGGCAAGTTGAAGTCTTATTGTCGTAATAAGCGTTATCCGGAAGGATCAATTGCTGAAGGGTATTTGGAAGAGGAATGTATGACATTTTGCTCTAGATATTTGGAACATGTTGAAACAAGATGGAATAGACCAAATCCAAATGATGAGTTAGGTACTGATGACTTAACTCAACATTATTTGTTTGGAAGTTATGGTCAACCATTAGGGAAAGTTGAAATTGCACATTTAGATGACACGTCTTGGGTACAAGCACACCGATATGTTCTTTTCCATCACGATTCAATAGATCACTTTCGCACGTAAGTCTTTCGGACCCAATCCTAATGAAATCTCTTTATCTTTTATATTTATCAATTTTTAACGACATAATATTCTTTATAGTGAGTTTAAAGAAGTATTGAGATCTCGAGCACGCTCCCGAAGATTAAATCAGCGAGAGCTACATAAGTTATTCACAGAAACTTTTCATGAATGGTTAGGCCAGACGGTAAGCAACTAAATCTTACGGAACACTTATAAATAATATATGTCTTACATTTTATATCGACATCAATGCAAATTAATTCACCATTCATGTGTAATAGGTTTGGAGTGGGAGAGAAGTTAGTGAAGAAGTTAAATGGCTTTCTCAAGGTCCGAATAGAATAGTTAAAAGATATAATGCCTTCCTCATTAATGGGTTCAGGTTTCACACGAAATCTCGTGAAAGATTAAGGAGGACACAAAATTGTGGAGTCGTAGTTACTTCATCAACTACAAGTTATGCTACTGTAAGGGACAATAATTCGTAGGATGGTGAGGTCGATTATTATGGAAATCTTACGGACATTATTGAGTTAGATTATTATGGAAAACGAAAGGTTGTGTTGTTTCGGTGTGACTGGGTTGATGTAAACAGATGTATAAAAAGAGATAAATTCGAGTTTTCAATGGTGAATTTCTCTCGATTAATTCACACGGGTCAACGTTTGATGGATGAACCATAGGTATTTTCCTCTCAAGTGAAACAAGTATTTTATTGTCACGATCCAATGGATGACGGTTGGTATGTTGTGCTTCGAAATACTCCCAGAGACTTGATAGACATCGGGGATGAAAGTAGAGATGACATTGAAACAAGATCATAGTGTTTACCTATACTACCACAAAACTTAGATGAAACTATCAGTAATACAACACAATTTCAATGGGTTCGGGAGGACGTTGATGAAGATATTTATGACAACTGACATTACATAAGACTGTTGTACGATTTTATATCTTCATTTATTTATTTATAATGTTATAACCCTTAACATGTTGTCTTTCAACGTATTCATTAATTAAATCATTTTTTATTACTCATGTTTGTTTATTACAGATATAATGCCGAGGAGAAAAATATCTGATTTGCGGGTTGTTCGAGCTTCTGAAGACCATGAAGAAAGAAATAACGAGGAAACGAATGCACCTGAGTCTTCCGAAGTTCCTGAAACTGTTGAAGAAGTAGAAATTCAAGGTAATCTTCTAAACTTTATTTACTACTTTGTTCATTTTCAAAACTGACATTTAATAATTTCTTATATAGTTGAAAATGCTGGAACGCGCAAGACTCGAGGACGTACAACTTTAAAGGAATTATACCAACTTCCTCCTGGGCATCGTGTCAAAGTTTCAAGAAACGATGTCGGTCAACCTATTGGCCCAGAATCACGTCTTCTAACAGGTTACTTAGGCATAGTTGGACGTAATGCGAATCTGTTACCGATCAATTATGAGTCATGGCGCAAAATGCCTAATAGTAACAAAAATCAAGCGTTGGATTTTGTTAAGGTAATAATGTCATTATAATAGATACTCTATATAAATTCAATACTAATTTATACTTACGGTGCACACTTATTTGCTGTATAGGAGAAATTTGTTTTAGAGGTCTCTGACGATTATGTGAAGCAAGCGTTAGGGAAGAGATGGAGGGACCACAAGAGCTCCTTAAAGAAGAAATACTTCAAGAATGATCTCAGCCTTGAAGAGAAGTTGCAAACAGTCCCACCAGGAATGCTCTGGTACCAATGGGAAGATGCAGTCATATTTTGGAGTTCTCAAAAAGGACAGGTATGATGTATTTTTCATAAATACTTGTAACAAAATTTAAATCATCATTATAAGTGGTTGTTTGACATTGTAGGACCGAGAGCATGTTGGTGTTGCTAGCAGGCAACAACAAAAGTTTACGCACACGGCTGGATCGAAGAGCTTTGCTTGTATAGCTCATGAGGAGGTATTATAGATTATTGAAATAGTTTTTTTGTATTCCATGTACATACTAACTCATAGTAATTACATTATGGTACATTGTAGGAAAATACATCCGGTTCTAAAGTTGGTCGAATCCAACTCTTCAACATGACACATACGAAGAAGGATGGCACTCCTATGACTGCTGACGCTGCAGAAATTATGGTACGTTTATTGGGTAGATGTTTTAAATTTACCTGACTTTATTTATATTTGTACCATGATATTTTTTATTTTAATTAATTATTCACTTTATTATTAGGAAAAAATGATGGAGAAAAGGGCAGAGTATCATGCTACTGCTTCGAGTCAAGGTATTGTTAATGATGATGACATTGAAAACCAAGCTATTAATGACATTTTGGGTCCTGAAAGATATGGTCGGGTGCGCTGTCAAGGATCATTCGTTACTCCCACCAAATATTTTGGATCCAGTTCATCACAGTACATGTTATCACAGTCTCGATCTTCCCAATTAGAAGTTGGTCGTTTAAAAGAAAAGTTGGCTGAGATGGATCAACAAATGGCTAACTTGAAAGCGGAAAATGAAGCAAGGGAAGCAGAGAGAGAAGCAGCAGAAGCAGAGAGAGAAGCAGTGGCAGCACAGAGAGAGGCAGCAGCAGAACAGAGAGAGGCAGCGGCAGAACAGAGAGAAGTAATACATCAGCAGAGATGTAAAGAATTTGAAAAACGACTCAATGATATGATGATGATGATACAAAAAACGCAACCTCATAATCCACCATCGTAGCCTCATTTATATTATGAGCATTATGTTAATGTTACTGAACCGTGTTTAAGTTAACTTATATTATGTTAATGAAAACTTTTATTTATTATATTGGATTTGATGTTATTGCTGTTTTGTTTGTTGGATAATGGAACAGGTTGAAAAAACAGATTTGGGGTATTAAGCATAATTTTTAAAACTGTTAAATTCTGTGTTATTTAGCGGCGTTTGTAACAAAAAATGCTGCAATATACTATACATTTAGCGGCGTTTGTGATAAAAACGCCGCGAAATCTCAAGACATATTGCGGCGTTTGTAGGAAAACGCCGCTAAATATCAACATCTCCTCCGACGTTTGTATGAAAAACGACGGTAAAAATAAACATCTACTGCGGCGTTTGTGAAGAAAACGCCGCTAAACATCAACGCCTATTGCGGCGTTTGTCTGCCAAACGTCGTTAAATATCAACACCTATTGCGGCGTTTTTCTGCTAAACGCCGCTAAATATCAATACATCGCCGCTATATGTTGTCACCTATTGCGGCATTTTTTGGTTGAAAAACGCCACAAACTTTAGTGGCGTTATTTTTAGCGGCGCTTTTAGCGGCGTTTGTATTTACGCTGCAGGTGTTTTTAGCGACGCTTAAAAACGCCGCTATAAATAAAAAAAACGCCGCAACAAGCCACTTTTGGTGTAGTGATATTTGTAAATTTGTACACATATTTATATTATATTTTAATTATCGTTTCCAGTCAAGGAAATTACAAAATCACTATTTATTATTTATCTAATCTAATTTAGCAATCTATACCATATACTCAAGTTCATTCGATCCGAGTATTTATCGAACTTTAATCGAATTAATCTCGAATAACTTACAATCTATCTCATCTTATTTATAACCTAATTATACCTAACCTACTAGAGAGAATTTTCACGTTGATGTTGAAATATATATTATGTTCATTATAGAAACAAAAGAAAAGTACGTCAGAAATAGTCATTAAGTTGAAAAGTGTCACCAACAAACAAAAGCTGTGTTTGACATTAGTCAAAATGGGCGGAAATGAAAAATATATATTCTTAAAATATTATTTACTTATTTATTATTAAATTTTGATTGAGTTGTTACATATTATTTAAGGTCTGATTCAATTATATATTATTAAAATGTTATTTATTATTTATAATTAATATTATTATAATAATATTTTATTATATTATAATTTATATAATTTTTAAATAAATTAATAAAAATAAAAAATATTTTACGTAAAAATCAATCTCACATCTAATATAATTTTATATATACATTTGTACACTCAATCTCTAATAATTTTTTAATAACCTTTTTTAAAAATACAGTCGAAATCGTTTTTAGATAATTCGAGAATAGTTATGATAAATGTAGATATAATATGATAAAGATTGTTATTATTATAATTTCTTATAAATAATATGCTTAAAAATTAATTTATTAATAAAAAGTATTCAAAAGCAATAAATAAAATCACTCTATAAATATACAACATTCATATAATATATGATATAGATTGTTAGGTTTTCTTGTTAGGATTATCAAAGATATAAAACAGTAAATAATATAAAATTAATTGATATTAGCATTGTATCAAATAGAGTAGAATTGATACAAAATTAAAAAATTAAACAACATAATTATTTACCCGCATGCAGATATGAAATTTAATGATAGAGCCATTGATGCATTTTTATACAGTTTTTAAAGATGGATTCATCCGTTCCTACGGTGCTGAAGAAACGTTGATCGACTATCTCCCATAATACAATAAGGAGATGGACACTGCAATAGCACGACTATAGTGATCATAAAAAATGTAACCTCACTTTTTTTTTCTATCACCAAAATTGTTTAAAAATAAATAAAATATTTTTGAGTGTGTTTATCTCATAGATTTATACGAATTAAATACGGTATTCATACTAGAAGAATTATTAGAATGTTCGAATAATATAACAGTAAATATCCAAGAATCAAGGAGCCATGAATGCCTAATATTCCCGTCTTGTGAATCAAGACAACAATTACCTAAAATAATATCTTAATTAAAGAACCATTAAATTCAATTCAATTTAATTTTGTTTTTTAAAAAAGAAATTTCAAACAAAACTTCTAAGGGATGTTCTCTTTTTTTGAGAAAAGAAAAGAAAACTCATATTGTTCTAAATTATTCGTAGGCCCCTAGAAGGCTCGACTTATCTGAGTATTTTGCGTCGCTCGTGTCATTTGGGTGCACCTCCAATATCGGTTGAGACAAATTCTTATCTTGCACATTTTATAATACTCAAGTTGATTCATTTATATAAACACATCTCAAACTTATATCCTACCGATATGAGATATAAATTCTTTATTTTTCTCAACATAATTTACAAATAGCCGAAATAAATAAATATTATATTAGTTCCAGAGAAGGAAACAGGAGTTTAGTAATATTATATTAGCTCCAAAAACAAGTAGCCCAAGTATGAATCTTCAGATATTAGAAACCCATTGTTGACTTGTTGTTGCCATTAGATGTTTAGACTAATGTTATGCGGCTGTACCCCACTCTATGAGAGAGGATTTTCATGTTGATGTTGAAATATATATTCGGCTCACAATTCAAAAGCCAAACAAAATTGCATAAGAAATACTCACCACGTTGAAAACTACATATTATAAATATATGTTTATCCATAAGAAATTCAATTGATTATTTATTTATCAATGTAAACATAATTGATCAAATTCAACATCTCTTCAAAAAATAATATTCATTTTCATCACCGAAGTCACTTGAATGTTGTTCCCTTTTTAGGTCTTAGGTTCGAGCAGCTAGAGAAGGACAGACGCATGGATTTAATTCAGGGAGTGCTGCTCTAAGAAATTATATTACAAATCTAGGGAGTGCAAAATTATAAAATCTCAGGAGGTGCAAAATTAGATAATCTATTAAAATATAAGAAAAATACCTAAAATATAAGAAGATTTAAAATTTCTAAAGGGTGCAACCGTACTTTCAGTCCATCCTTGCAGCTACGTCTATAGAGTGTGTATATATTTGTTAATGGTTGAGAAAAATTATAAACATATGTTGTTTTATAATCACTTCTCTGTTACACACACCTAAAATGATCGCAATTTAATTACTTAGAATACTACCTCTTTCAATCGTTGTAACAAATTAAGCAAAATAATCTCAATTTTTAAAGACGAAATAAATTTCATATGGAAAGAATTCATCATTGACTCACAAAAAATAAAACAAAAATTAAAATGATTGAAACTCAAATTAAATATAAATTTTTAAAAAATTAATTTATAACTTATAACATTTTATTTACATGAAAATTTACATTTCTATACATAATATACAATAAATTAATGTTTATAAAAGCTATATGCGTATGATATAATTAAATTATAATAGAATTACTGAATTTTTGTATATAATATTTTACATGTTAAATCATAATAATTTAAGTATAAAAAATTTAATTGATTCAAGTAATTTAATAGTCTAATTAAAATTATAGAACTATAAATTATTAATAGTTTTGAAAATAATTTATATTGTCAAATTAATAATTAAATATGAATTAATCATAATTTAAAATGATAACATTTAAAATTCTTGATTTCTAAATCTAAAATATTCTAAATCTCTAAAACTTTAATCTGAAACTGATGCAACTAAATATATAAAAATTATTAATCTAAAAGTTATCTAAAATTAATCCTGATCTAAAACTCAAATAACTAAAAATAATTCTGATCTAAAAAGTTAATATTTAAATATAAAATAAATTAAATCTTTAATAAAAATCTAAAACTTATGCAACGTGTAATCATCAAAAAAAAAATTAAAAATATACAGTGACTCAATTTAAATCTAATTCCAACATTTATATATATATATATATATATATTGAAGGTTCAACTGACATTTATATATAAATTATGTGGTTAACAAATTATTATTATTCTTTAAATTATCATAAATGTAAAAACGTTAATTATTTAATACAAAATGATTAAAAATCTTTAAATAAATATCTATACAAAGTAATAAAAGAATATTATTCAACTAATACATACATGAGTCGGTGGCTTTAGATTCAACTCTTGCAAATAAATAAATATTAGTTCAAAAAAGGAAGCAGAGCCGAAATATGAATCTTGAGATATTCGAACCCCATTGTTGACTGTTTTTACCTATAAAATGGGGGGGATTCGGTGTTGGAAAATAAGTGTGAGAGATCAAGTTGTTTTGAATACTTGGTAATTAACGTCATCTTCTCTAAGATATTCAAAAAACGCCATGGGTTCACTGTCTAACATTTCATCAAATCAACATGAAGAAGCAGCCATCTTGCAAGCCATGCATTTGGCTTCCATTTCATCACTTCCTTTCGGTTTGAAAGTAGCTGTCGATCTCGGCTTGTTAGAGATCATATCCAAAGCCGACACTCCTTCTCGTATGTTGTCGGCTGCTGAGATCGTGTCTCAGCTTCCGACAAGTAACCCAGACGCCCCTTCCATTGTTGATCGAATCCTCAGGCTTTTAACCACTCACTCCATCTTAACATGCGAACAAATCAGCGGCGAAGATGGGCAGATGCAAAGGTCGTATGGCCTGTCATCGGTCGGCAAATACTTCCTTCTAAACGAAGGTGGGATCTCCTTTGTTCCATTGCAACGTATCCACCTTGACAAGCACATCATCGAATGCTGGTAATTAACTACTCTTCTTTATCCATTCTCAGAGTACCATTTGTTGTTGTTTTTCTAATAAATTTGGCTATGACAGGAAATTCATGAAAGATGCGATATTGGAGGGAGGGTTCTCAAGTGAGAAAGCATTTGGGAAACACTTGTTTGAGCTGCAGGCCACCGATGATGAAATGTCAAAAAATTTCAATAGAGCAATGTCCGTGTACACCGACCTAGTGATGAACAAAGTTCTCCAAACTTACAAGGGGTTTGAGGGTGTAAGCCAAGTGGTCGACGTGGGAGGAGGTTTAGGTACAAATCTTAAGCTCATTGTTTCAAAGTACCCACAAATCAAGGGTATTAACTTTGACCTGCCTCAAGTCATTAAAGATACTGTCCCCTGCCCAGGTAATATTTCTTACTCTTCTTTTCTTTTTTACCGCACGTGATATTATTTTCAACAATGAAGTTAATCTGTCGTTTTCTTTGTGACATGTCAGGAGTGGAGCACGTAGCAGGGGATATGTTCACGAAAATTCCTAAATCGGAAGTTATTTTCATGAAGGTTAGTTTCTAGAAATATTTTTGTTTAAACCCAGAGAGTTGGATTCGTCCAAGTAATTTTAATGAAAACAAAACAACTTGATTATTAACGTATGGTTTTGTATATTTTTAGACGATGCTTCATGACTGGGGAGATGAGCAATGCCTGAAGTTACTGAAAGTATGTTACGAAGCATTGCCGGAGAATGGTAAAATTGTATCGATAGAAGCGATATTATCAGATGTTCCACAGACAGATCTTATAACAAAGACAACCTTCCAAAGAGATGTTTACTTGTGTCACGTTCTTCCTGGTGCTAAAGAAAGGACCACACAAGAGTTCGAAACATTGGCAAAACAAGCTGGCTTCTCTTCTTTGAAGGTTGTTTGTCGGGCTTATAATTATTGGGTTATGGAAATTAACAAAAGTAATTGATTTCAACGGTTCAGAATAATCTCCATAATTATCAGCTGGCAGCCTTTTAGTTTCCCTTTTCTTTTTGTTTGATTCAATAATAGATTGTTTTGTTATTATCAAGGCACAGCCTTAGTTTTCTGGGCTATAAAATTATGTGTGGCTTCTTATTTTTTTAATTGATATTGTTGTCTTTTATCTCTGTATTTTCTGAATTAAGTTATATTATATATTTGATTATTCTAAATTGAGTTATATTATTTTATTGTCTTTTTAAATTGAATTATTACCAGTTAATCCAAATATTCAAAATTCTTAGTTATCCTTTTTAACTAAAACAAATCTCGCAAAATATCAAGTGCATGAGTAATTAATTGTAATGCCCTATAAATTTTGAGATACATTGCTTATATTATGTCATCATTTGGCACATGTGATATATTTCAAGATATCACTTTAGACAACGACATAACTAAATGGAGACATGTCATGTCTCACAAAAATTTGAAAAATTAGTTTCAGACCCTTAATTTAAAAAAAAATTAAGTTGGTCCCACAAATTTTTTAAAATTTCATGTTAAGTTTTAAAATTTTTGAATTTCTTATTAAACTCCTCTCATAATTTTTAAAAATTCTCATTAATCCTTTCAATTTTTTTTTTAAATTTTTTAATTAGAATCCAATTTTTTCTGAAAAAATAAATTAAACTCTTCAAAAAAAAAATTAAAATCTTAATTTAAACTTCTAATTTTTTTAAAAAAGTTTTAAGTTGTCCCCTCAAACACCAAATTTGACCATTAACTTTTAGACATGTGAAATGTGCTACTTCATCACTTTAAACATATGGTATGTGTAACATTATCGCTTTCGACACATGGCATGATTGGGAAGGATGTTTTGCCTGATGTTATTCAAGAGTATTTAAGAGGGTTGTAGGAGTATATACTAAGCTAGTTAATCATAGGACTATTTCTTAGAGGTTTTATGATAACGAAACTCAATCAATTAGTAATATTATTGGACTCGCTCTGATTATAGTAAAGTATTTGTTGAGGGTTGTAGGAACACATACTATCATTTATATTTTTAAAATAAATCTTTAAAATATTAATAATCCAAAATTCAAAATAGGCACCTTCCATATTCCAAAGTCCACAATTGGGTTTAAGGCCAAAATTTAGAACACAAGCCCAAGCTCAAATCCGAAGTCTAAAATTCCAATTCATGCATAATAATTCGTTTTAAAATTAATATTCAAAGTGAACTTCAATTTGTTGGACTAAAATTGATTCATATTGAAGTTATCGATTCAGACATTTGTAATATTAAAAAAGTACACAATATTTATTTTTAATAGATTTTTAAATTAATTTTGAATGTATTAGATATGTATTAATATATAATTTGTATAGTTATTTATTGAAATTGTATCATATTTTTTCTTTAAGAATTAGAAAAAATATATTTATATTTTATTTAATAATTTTTCTTTCACTATTTTTATATTTAATTCATTTTTTTCTTATTAGTCGTAATTATTATAAATTTATGTAAATATAAATGTTTGTAATTATACACGCAACTAATCTGCGATAATAGAAACTAATAAAATCTATTAGAATAAAAATAATAAAACATGAACTTTCAGTCAAAGATATGACAGACTTAAATGTCACCATGTCTCATTTCATTAATTCTTTATTTTGTTTAAAATCACGCGTGGATTTTAAAAGTTAATGAAATATTTTTTAATTTTAAAAATAATTAAAAGTAATTTACTATTATGAAAAATACAATAATTCAATACAAATTATTGGTTTAGTTTATATAAAAAAGTAAAATTTAGAATAAAATTAAATTGTAAAATTTAGAATAAAACTAAATTATAAAATATTAAACAGAAAGGCTTAAAAGTTTGAAACCATGATTTATATATATATAAGATAAAAATGAATGGTAAGAATTATTGAAATCATTGTATGAAGATGAACTATAATTGCAATAGGTGAATAGGTTTAAAAGTTTGAAAATAATTAAATTTGATTTACTATTATGAAAAATACAACAACTCAATCTAAATTATAATATATATATATATATATATATATATATATATAAATATAAATAAATAAATCATGGTTAGAAAATAATAATAATAATAATAATTTAAACAATTATAGAGAACTTAAGTATAATTATATAAGTTATAATGTACAATAATTTGTATTTCTATTCTGTATTTATATTATACACTACAGAAAAAGTGTCATGCAGCGGCGTTTTTCGCGGTGCTTTTAGGGAAAATGCCACAAAATTTAAGGATGTAGCGGCGTTTACAATCGAAACGCCGAAAAATGAAACTTTAGCGGCGTTTTTTCAACAAATGCCGCAATAGGGTGGTAATTTAGCGGCGTTTTTATATAAACGCCGTAATAGAGTTGTTTATAGTGGCGTTTTCTAAAAAAACACCGCAATAGAGTAGTAATTTAGCGGCGTTTTTATATAAACACCGCAATAGAGTTGTTTATAGTGGCGTTTTACAAGAAACGCCGCAAATTGGTCGTACATTAGTGGCGTTTTTATATAAACGCCGCAATAGAGTTGTTTATAGTGGCGTTTTACAAGAAACGCCGCAATTGATTTTAACAAACGTGACGCTTTTTAATTAAAAACGCCGCAATTAGTTACATATCAGCGGCGTTTGTAATGTTAAACGCCGCAAAGCCAGTTTTAAAACTCCTGAAGCCCTAGCCATTCTTCCTTATTGATTTGTCTACGATTTTCCGATTACAATTTACCCAGAAAACACCAGTAGCCATCTTCTTCACTGCGCCGTGCCTTCTTCGTCTCCGGCGTCGTCGCATTTCGCCATACCCAGGTTAGGCTATGTTTATCCTTGGATTTATTGTTTTAAATTTTGGATTTATTGTTCATCTTCTATTTGGTATCATTGGCTATGTTTATCCTTGGCATCTCCACATAAAATAAGAAATTGAAGTTCTTTATTTTATAATATGTTTGTTTCGAAGCAACCTTGTAATACAAAGAAACCACTGTTTTCGAAAGATGGTGTAAATATGATTTTTTTTTATCTTCCTGTCTGGAAGTAGGAATGGAGGTAATTTCGTGGGACATAGTAGAAAAGTGACTGCAAATGCGGTTAGTGGGTTTTATGTTTCATTTTGCTTCAGCAGTAATGGATTGTTATTTCTAGAACTGAGATTCTCCAGCAGTAAAAAGAACGATCTTGTTGAAAAATATGAAATTGGTTTCGTCGGCGGTCAATTCCTTGAATACAATAGAAATCTCCTAGGTTATAATGGTTTCATTGCAAAATATATGCATATAGTGAACTTTTAGACATGAGAGATTTTCATCTGTTTTCTAGACAGCTACAATTATGCGCATAGTTCATGGTTGCAAATAACTGCAATTTGTTCAATTGATTAAACATTACATGATTCTAACTTGAAGCAGTACTTTCAGCAATGTACATGACATGTTAATTCAAGACAAATATGTTTGAGCAATGTTCACCCTGCTTTGTGAAAATTGATTAACTTATCCTTACCCAGTCTTGCTGTATTGGAGGGAATTGCAATAAATTCTTATCCAAATTACAAAGTTTTGGGTAGTACATATCCGTGGATTGCAAAGAAAGTATTGACTGATAGCTCGCCTCAACTGAAGTCGTCTTTGCAAGCACTTCTTTATAAGGTACATCTATACTGATCTTGGTTCTTTATAGAAATGTTACTGTGTTCTATTTTGTACTTCTACATCATGGACATAGCATGTCGAAATTTAGTACATGACTAGGGCATGTTTTCCACTTTGCATAACTACTTTTCATTATAATATATCTAATAGAATATGCTATTATCTAACCCTATGGTGTAGTGACATTACCATAACATTGTTCAGCCTAATATAACGTAATATTTTATCGTGTATTCAGTTTGATTAATTCTGAGATCGACTATGATGTCTAACTATGGAACTTAGATGAAACCATATGCATGTTCATCATGCCTTCTACTTTTTTGGTCAAACCACTGATAAATCTGATGCTGTCACATGCAACTAAAACTGATAAAATCTAGTAATAATGTAAAAATCGTTGCAAATACTTCCATATGTTGTTTTTTATATCTGCATTGGGAGTGGTATGTATAACATTTTGTATTCTGCACTAGGATTGGTTTAAACTGAGGAAGTTACTGTTTTAGTTTGTTTCCTCTATTTCATACATTGTTCCTCAAAATTTTGTCAAACACTGATATGTATATGAAAGTCCAAATTAAAAAAAACAATTTGTTTGCCTCAACAGTAACATGTGCATCGAAACAGGAAGTCAATAATAATGTTGCTTATGAACTCATGGTGTCGCGTATAGAGAATGAGTTAAAATCAAAGCAATTTTTAGTGGTGAAGAACACAAAGAGGATGCCAAAATGTTAACTTCCTTAAATTGATTCCTTGGTTAAATTGAATTGTCATATGGTTTAGGGGTAAAATAAACTTAATAAACCAGTTAAATTCCTTGTTTAAATTGAATAATCATATGACTTTTGTTGTGCTGCTCCATTAGGAGCTTGAATTCGAAAAGAGGGATTTGTTTATTCTCTCATGTATTTATTGTTTTAATTCTGTTTTTGTGTGTATGCTACTGAAATATTAACTTGGTAGGGAATTGGATTATCTTCAAGTTATGTACTCTCATTTTGTCGTTTTGATGGTTAGAAATATTATGGCTTTCGCTTGTAAGATACTTTTGATATAGTATGCATTTCACTGAGAAATTGTTGACTACGACTTAAGTCGGTTGTCCTTTTGTGTTATTCTTTTTCTTTATTTCTTTAACCCTTCGCTAATGGGTTAATTGGGTTTATATTTCGTTCTAAGTTCTTAATGCCTCTCTCGGTAACAATGAAACAAGAGTCTGTTTAGATGTAAATGCTACATTTCGATGAAACATGTGTAAGTATTTAGTTCTATAGTATGCAGTTGTATATAATTCTCGTTATAATTTTTATAAATTAACTGAGATACATTTGCTCCCATACAATTTTATCAATTTAAAAGTTGTATAATTTACGAGTGATTAGTTTTATACTATGCAAATATTATTATGCACTAAATATGATAATTTAATGCTTCTGTTTAGGTTCTAATTTTATCTATATTATTAGCAATTAACATTTGAAATTGAAACTCCAGAAATACGAAATGGATAAGAGTTGGATGGATTTCTCAAGGGTAAGCGTCGAATATCGAAATGGAGTCGAAAACTTTCTAAATTTAGCTTTTCTGAATGCAAGCCAAGAAAATATGATTCTTTGCCCTTGTAAGAATTGTGTGAACATTAATTGGCACATTCGTGAAGTTGTGTACGAGCATCTAGTTATTTTTGGATTTGTTCGGGGGTATAGAAAATGGATCTTTCATGGAGAGATTGTATCAGATAGATCTGCTTCCACGAGTTACTCGACTTATCGTGCTCCTTCTCCCCATCTAACTTTTAGAGAAGATGACATGAAAGGGATGTTACGAGATGCATTTAATATGCACAATCATCAGTCCTATGATACAGAAAATTATTGTCAAGATGATGTTAATGATTTCATTGAGATTGGAAGAAGTGGATGTGATGAAGAGCCAAATGGAGAAGCGGTAAAGTTTTACAAGTTGCTGAATGAAATGAATGAACAACTTTATGAGGGATCAAAGTTTTCAAAGCTTTCTTTCTGCATTCGTCTTTTCCACTTAAAATGCCTGGGAGGGTGGATTGGTAACTCCTTTACGCAATTGTTGAAGTTACTAGGAGAAGTGTTTCCTTTTGCAAAAACCCCTCAATCATACAAAGATATGAAGAAAATGATCAAAGATTTGGGTCTTGGATATGACAAAATTCATAGTTGTCTGAATGATTGTATGTTATATTGGGGTGATCGAAAAAATCATGAGTCTTGTCATGTATGCGGAAAATCTCGATGGATGACTAGAGAGGCAGAAAATGTTACTGAGGATGAAGCTTAAGCACGATCAAGAAAGAAACCGATCAAGATTCTGCGATATTTTCCTCTCATACCTAGGCTACAAAAATTCTTTATGTCCTCCAAGATTACTGAGTCTATGAGGTGGCATCATGATGGCAGAACCGATGATGGATTATTACGGCATCCTGCAGATTCTTTAGCTTGGAAGTCATTTGACAACAAGTATCCAAGTTTTGCGAGAGATCCTCGAAATGTTTGGCTCGGTCTTGCAACTGATGGGTTTAATCCATTCAAACTCATGAGTACTTCGTATAGGACTTGGCCTGTTGTACTTGTTCCATACAATTTGCCTCCCTGGATTTGTATGAAACAATCATCTTTCATCTTATCCATGATAATCCCCGGCGAGAAAGGCCCCGGAAATGATATTGATATTTACATGCAGCCGCTAATTGCAGAGTTGAAACAGTTATGGGAAGGGGTCGAAACGTACGATGTGTTGACGAAGGAGAACTTTAATTTACGCGCTACTTTATTATGGAACAATTAATGATTTTCCTGCGTATGCAAATTTATCTGGTTGGAGTACCAAAGGTCATTATGCTTGTCCTTGTTGTGCTGCACAAACATGTTCGAAGTGGTTGGTTAATAGAAAAAAGTTCTCTTATATGGGACATCGTCGGTGGTTACCTGATAATCATAGATTTAGATGTCAAAAGAATATGTTTGATGGTGATGAAGAGTTTCGAAATGCTCCTGACCAAACAACCGGCTCTGAAATATTCAGAATGTTGAAAAATATCAATTTTACTTATGGAAAGATGAATCAACCAACTAGTACACGATCAAAGAAAAAGGCAAAACAGGTCAATGAAGAGCTTGAAGTTGACGAACAAACTGATGATGAGTCTGATGAAGAGGATGATCCAAATGAGGTAGACTTGTGGAAAAAAATGAGTATATTCTTCGAGTTGCCTTATTAGAAAAAGCAGATTTTGAGACATAATCTTGATGTAATGCATATTGAGAAGAATGTTTGTGAGAATATTATCGGGACCATTCTGAATGATGGCAGAAAATCTAAAGATAATCTTAAGAGTCGACTTGACTTAGTGGACATGGGAATTCGACATGATCTTCATCCGCAATTACGTTCGAATGGAAGAAATTTCTTGCCGCCTTCTATTTTTTCTCTTTCGAAGAAAGAAAAAGAAGTGTTTTGCACGGTGTTGAAGGATATAAAGGTCCCAGATAGGTATGCATCAAACATTTCTCAATGTGTTAGTGTTAAAGATCGAAGACTTTATGGTTTAAAGTCTCATGATTATCACATATTAATGCAAGATTTACTACCAGTAGCTGTTCGCGGTTGCATGTCGAGTAAGGTGACGTCTTGTATCATTGAACTTTCTAATATAATGAAAGCCATATGTGGGAAAGTTCTAATGGTTGAAGAACTTGATAAACTACAAGATCGAGTTGCCTTGACTTTATGCAACTTAGAGAAGATATTTCCGCCTTCATTCTTCACAATTATGGTGCATCTGTTAATTCATCTTCCTCACGAAGCAAGAGTTGGTGGTCCCGTTTTCTATCGATGGATGTACCTTATAGAGAGGTGTTAATTGAATTACACGTTTCAAATTACTACTGATTATATATTTGAATAAAATGTATTTACGTAGTATGTTGTTTTCTGTATAGGTTCTTGGGAAAGTTGAAGTCTTATTGTCGTAATAAGCGTTATCCGGAAGGATCAATTGCTGAAGGGTATTTGGCAGAGGAATGTATGACATTTTGCTCTAGATATTTGGAACATGTTGAAACAAGATGGAATAGACCAAATCGAAATGATGAGTTAGGTACTGATGACTTAACTCAACATTATTTGTTTGGAAGTTATGGTCAACCATTAGGGAAAGTTGAAATTGCACATTTAGATGACACGTCTTGGGTACAAGCACACCGATATGTTCTTTTCCATCACGATTCAATAGATCACTTTCGCACGTAAGTCTTTCGGACCCAATCCTAATGAAATCTCTTTATCTTTTATATTTATCAATTTTTAACGACATAATATTCTTTATAGTGAGTTTAAAGAAGTATTGAGATCTCGAGCACGCTCCCGAAGATTAAATCAGCGAGAGCTACATAAGTTATTCACAGAAACTTTTCATGAATGGTTAGGCCAGACGGTAAGCAACTAAATCTTACGGAACACTTATAAATAATATATGTCTTACTTTTTATATTGACATCAATGCAAATTAATTCACCATTCATGTGTAATAGGTTTGGAGTGGGAGAGAAGTTAGTGAAGAAGTTAAATGGCTTTCTCAAGGTCCGAATAGAATAGTTAAAAGATATAATGCATTCCTCATTAATGGGTTCAGGTTTCACACGAAATCTCGTGAAAGATTAAGGAGGACACAAAATTGTGGAGTCGTAGTTACTTCATCAACTACAAGTTATGCTACTGTCAGGGACAATAATTCGTAGGATGGAGAGGTCGATTATTATGGAAATCTCACGGACATTATTGAGTTAGATTATTATGGAAAACGAAAGGTTGTGTTGTTTCGGTGTGACTGTGTTGATGTAAACAGATGTATAAAAAGAGATAAATTCTGGTTTTCAATGGTGAATTTCTCTCGATTAATTCACACGGGTCAACGTTTGATGGATGAACCATATGTATTTTCGTCTCAAGTGAAACAAGTATTTTATTGTCACGATCCAATGGATGACGGTTGGTATGTTGTGCTTCGAAATACTCCCAGAGACTTGATAGACATCGGGGATGAAAGTAGAGATGACATTGAAACAAGATCAGAGTGTTTACCTCTACTACCACAAAACTTAGATGAAATTATCAGTAATACAACACAATTTCAATGGGTTCGGGAGGACGTTGATGAAGATATTTATGACAACTGACATTACATAAGACTGTTGTACGATTTTATATCTTCATTTATTTATTTATAATGTTATAACCCTTAACATGTTGTCTTTCAATGTATTCATTAATTAAATCGTTTTTTATTACTCATGTTTGTTTATTACAGATATAATGCCGAGGAGAAAAATATCTGATTTGCGAGTTGTTCGAGCTTCTGAAGACCATGAAGAAAGAAATAACGAGGAAACGAATGCACCTGAGTCTTCCGAAGTTCCTGAAACTGTTGAAGAAGTAGAAATTCAATGTAATCTTCGAAACTTTATTTACTACTTTGTTCATTTTCAAAACTGACATTTAATAATTTCTTATATAGTTGAAAATGCTGGAACGCGCAAGAATCGAGGACGTACAACTTTAAAGGAATTATACTAACTTCCTCCTGGGCATCGTGTCAAAGTTTCAAAAAACGATGCCGGTCAACCTATTGGCCCAGAATCACGTCTTCTAACAGGTTACTTAGGCATAGTTGGACGTAATGCGAATCTGTTACCGATCAATTATGAGTCATGGCGCAAAATGCCTAATAGTAACAAAAATCAAGCGTTGGATTTTGTTAGTCATTATAATAGATACTCTATATAAATTCAATACTAATTTATACTTACGGTGCACACTTATTTGCTGTATAGGAGAAATTTGTTTTAGAGGTCTCTGACGATTATGTGAAGCAAGCGTTAGGGAAGAGATGGAGGGACCACAAGAGCTCTTTAAAGAAGAAATACTTCAAGAATGATCTCAGCCTTGAAGAGAAGTTGCAAACAGTCCCACCAGGAATGCTCAGGTACCAATGGGAAGATGCAGTCAGATTTTGGAGTTCTCAAAAAGGACAGGTATGATGTATTTTTCATAAATACTTGTAACAAAATTTAAATCATCATTATAAGTGGTTGTTTGACATTATAGGACCGAGAGCATGTTGGTGTTGCTAGCAGGCAACACACGGCTGGATCGAAGAGCTTTGCTTGTATAGCTCATGAGGAGGTATTATAGATTATTGAAATAGTTTTTTTGTATTCCATGTACATACTAACTCATAGTAATTACATTATGGTACATTGTAGGAAAATACATCCGGTTCTAAAGTTGGTCGAATCCAACTCTTCGACATGACACATACGAAGAAGGATGGCACTCCTATGACTGCCGACGCTGCAGAAATTATGGTACGTTTATTGGGTAGATGTTTTAAATTTACCTGACTTTATTTATATTTATACCATGATATTTTTATTTTAATTAATTATTCACTTTATTATTAGGAAAAAATGATGGAGAAAAGGGCAGAGTATCATGCTACTGCTTCGAGTCAAGGTATTGTTAATGATGATGACATTGAAAACCAAGCTATTAATGACATTATGGGTCCTGAAAGATATGGTCGGGTGCGCTGTCAAGGATAATTCGTTACTCCCACCAAATATTTTGGATCCAGTTCTTCACAGTACATGTCATCACAGTCTCGATCTTCCCAATTAGAAGTTGGTCGTTTAAAAGAAAAGTTGGCTGAGATGGATCAACAAATGGCTAACTTGAAAGCGGAAAATGAAGCAAGGGAAGCAGAGAGAGCAGCAGCGGAAGCAGAGAGAGAAGCAGTGGCAGCACAGAGAGAGACAGCGGCAGAACAGAGAGAAGTAATATATCAGGTAAAGAATTTGAAAAATGACTCAATGATATGATGCTGATGATACAAAAAACGCAACCTCAGAATCCACCATCGTAGCCTCATTTATATTATGAGCATTATGTTAATGTTACTGAACCGTGTTTAACTTAACTTATATTACGTTAATGAAAACTTTTATTTATTATATTGGATTTGATGTTATTGATGTTTTGTTTGTTGGATAATGGAACAGGTTGAAAAAAAAGATTTGGGGTATTAAGCATAATTTTTAAAACTGTTAAATTTTGTATTATTTAGCGGCGTTTGTAATAAAAAATGTTGCAATATACCATACATTTAGCGGCGTTTGTGATAAAAACGCCGCGAAATCTCAAGACATATTGCGGCGTTTGTAGGAAAACGCCGCTAAATATCAACATCTTCTGCGGCGTTTGTATGAAAAACGCCGGTAAAAATAAACATCTACTGCGGCGTTTGTGAAGAAAACGCCGCTAAACATCAACGTCTATTGCGGCGTTTGTCTGCCAAACGTCGTTAAATATCAACACCTATTGCGGCGTTTTTCTGCAAAACGCCGCTAAATATCAACACTTATTGCGACATTTTTTTGTTGAAAAACGCCGTAAACTTTAGCGGCGCTATTTTTAGCGGCGTTTGTATTTATGCCGTAGGTGCTTTTAGCGACGCTTAAAAACGCCGCTATAAGTAAAAAAACGCCGCAACAAGCCACTTTTACTGTAGTGAAATTTTAAATTTGTACACATATTTATATTATATTTTAATTATCGTTTCCAGTCAAGGAAATTACAAAATTACTATTTATTATTTATCTAATCTAATTTAACAATCTATACCATATATTTAAAGGTGTACCCACCTCCTCAATCTATTTTTTATTTTTAATAAAACAAAATTCATTAAAACTCTTTGTCAAATTATAGGAAGGCAAAAATCAAATGAGAACGAAATAAACCAAGTAGGAATCGATTCTTTTATTCGACTTAAAAAAACAGCAGGTCTTGCCATTCATCCCAATTTTAAGTCCAAAAATTCAGTGACGATTTTGTAAATATTTTTTAATTAAGTTTGTGGCTGTAATTTAGAGTTTTGATAGGTTATAATTATTTTATAATTAATTCCTCCATATTCTAATTAAGTTTTTGAGTTTAATTATGAAAATTATGTTTGTTTTAATTTATGAGGTGAAACGTAAATGCAAAGGTGAAAATAAATTGAATAGAGTGTTTTTAGGATTTAATTTTTATATTTTATCAAAATTTAAAATCTCAATTTAATTTAGGGAAAATATAATTTTATTAAGAGAAGAGGAACCCTATGGGAAATAAGAGAAATGTTTTTTATTAGGTCTATAATATATGACCGAAAGGATTATAAGCAAATAAAGAAGAGCAATGTGATGAACTGACTAAATGTATTGCTCATTATAAAAATTTAAAAATTTAAAAACTATGTCATGGTTATCAATATTATCATAAATGACTATTATAAAATATAAAAAGCATGTAGAAAAGTCGTTGATAATGTATGAAAATAAGCTCGTAATGATCTAATCAAGCACATGATAATAACCCTAATATTTATTCAAAGAGACATAATATAAAATTTTAACCTTTAGCAACCAACTTAGCCTCCATTTCTGAAAATGACTTGTTCATCTGTTAATATAATGGAGTATAATATTGGAGTCTTTTTTTTAATGATTTGCTCTCGTCACTTGTAGTATGGGTTTACTATAATATGACGGATTTGATTCAAATTTAATAATAAGAACACTTTAAACAATTATGGAGAATTTAAGTATAATTATATAAAATATAATGTATACTCATTTGTATATTTATTCTTTATTTATATTATATTTGTATATTTATATAAGGTTAGGATCTACTTGTACAATACATTTTTTTTAGTTTTACACAAATTTAGGACCATTAGATGAGTGTAATATACGATCAATATTAACTATTTTTTAGTGAATATCGTTTGATTTCTCATTATTTATATGTGTGCTCAATTAATGGTTCAACTTTTTAATTTTTTTTATTTAGATAAATGTAGTGTGCTTTTATTTATAAAAAAAATAATACAACCCATCGGCTGAACCTATACAACGAACCAAACAAACCAACCCCTATACAATATTCAATTCTATACAAAGAATTATATTGATAGGATTAACTCTACTCAAGGGCAATCCTATCACTCTACCTCTTATAGTATCCTTAATACAATGAACTCTAGTCTGTCTTTGAAAAAAAAATTGCTGAAAAATTCACATATTTTTGCTCCCTCCAAACATGATAAATAAAAGAATTTCAAGCAATTTGCAAAACAATAATAAGGATCTACCCTTAAGACGGGTAACCGCCTACGCAAGCTCCTAACTCCAGTCCCTCACATCTCAGTGCAAATGATAAATATGAAGAACACTTGACCATACAAATTTGGAACAAGAGCACCCAGAAAAAAATATGGTCTCTGGACTCTGGCTCACTCACCTGCCAAAAAGTGGAGCCCTTAAAAAGCATATAATCATAGATCCATGCAATCCATAAGGAACATTTTTTTTTTATTTTAAATAAAAACAATACATCAAAACTCTGTCAAATTATAGTAAGGGAAAATTCAAATGAAAACGAAATAAATCAAGTAGGAATCGATTCTTGTATTGGACTTAAAAAAACAGCAGGTCACGTCATTTAGCCTCCATTTTGAAAAATGAACAAAGTCTTTTTCATCTGTTAATATGATATTGCAGTATCTTTCTGTTGACTTGTTCTACGCCAGTTGCACCATGGGTTTACTATAAAATGGGGATGGGTGTAGAAGAATAATGTGAATCAAAACTTAGTAATAATTAAGCTTCATCTTTCTTTAGATTCAAGAACAATGGGTTCACTGTCAAATATTTCATCTAATGAACATGAAGAAGCTGACATATTGCAAGCCATGCATTTGGCTTCCATTTCGTCGCTTCCTTTTGCATTGAAAGTTGCAGTCGATCTTGGCTTGTTAGAAATCATATCTAAAGCCGACACTCCTGGTATGGTTTCGGCTACTGAGATTGCCTCTCAGCTTTCCAACAATATCTTAACAATCTTAAGAATACAAGGCATGAAAAATGTCAACCCTATACCGTTAGATCTTCAATTTCTCGATGCCCAATTGGACTGATTAAATTGATCTCTATCAACTCATTTGAGCATTGTTATGCATTTCTTAATCCCAATCATCAAGGGCCCCTTAGATATCTCTCTTATGATAAGAGGGATAAGTTTAATCTTAATCACTCACATCTCACTACATGATTCTTATCATATTGTTCAAGCATAACCTTTATAATCGTCTGATTAAAGATAATGTTTAATTATGTCAAAACATAATAATAATCATGTTGAGAACTGTAATAATTTCAGGTCTAAGGATTTAATGACATAATTGTTTGAAATTAATATATAACTTTAATCCATGTATTGATCTCAAAACGTGTTGATCTAATATTTTTTCTCAACAAATACATACGAATTTGATTTGAATCTCATTCACATATTCATGTCATTAATGTCTATCAAATTTCATACTAGTATTATTTTATTAGTGTTCCCACAATAATAACTGATTCAGTATCTTTAAAATAATTAAAAGTATTATTATAAGGATATTAGTATACAAAAGGCACGTAAATGATAATAAAAAATTCAATAATCAAAATATCAAGTCTATATAATAAGTCTAGAGTACTAATGCTAACACCTTACTCAAGACGTTATGTGATATCTGATTCTAATTGTGATTAATGTGTTATTGTGTAAAAATGTATATGTCGTGCGTAAGGATCGATAATTGTGATGGTTTATGAATCTTAATGTGTGAATCTTAATATATGTGAGCAATGTGTCCTCGAAATCTAGTACGGTTATATTTATGCCTCTCTGCTTATATTGTCTAGCATGTTTACGTTTGTGAACTGCAAGTAGTATAATAAAGTATATGTGTATCATTAAACTTTGTTAGTTTAGAGTTTGTATATTTTCGTTCGAATGTCAGTAAACTAGATTGTTGAGGAGTATTATCACTGTCGGATTTCCAGCACCGACGGATTATCGGAGTAAAAAATTGAACTTATAGTGGATATATATATATATTTATAGGACCTTATTATTATGATTTGGTATGTACACTATTTAATTCATACAATATTGAGTTTACATCAAACGGTCGTGAAGATCAATTTTGTATAAATTATTTGAACCGATTTAAATTATTTATATTACGAATTATGTTAATTTTTAAAAGAGAAATTTTAAAATTTTGACGGTTGTTTCAGTAGTTTAGTGCGACACTTTAAGTCGTTCACATAATGATCGAGTTAGGGTGTTACATACACGAGGCCCAGGGCTTTAGGTCACTTGCTTGGCCCATTTTTAACATAATTTGGACTGTGTAAAAAATGTAAACAAAATATAATTATCTATTTATTGGAATAGATATTAAAATGGGCTAAATAAGTAAGTGGGGCGGACAAAAATGGTTATTACATGCTAACGATAGAGACAGAACTCGTTGCATGTTTTTTGGTTTTGTAGTAAATCATGTGTACCTTGCAGTCATGTGAATTTGCAATTCGAAATGTAGAAAAATATATTACCTAAATAATACTTATTAATTATTAAATTAATTTAAGAAAGCGTTTCTAATTAATATAATTTTAAGCTTTTCCATTGAGAAGGAATATTTGAAAGGTACAGATGAATACTTTTCATTTCTCAAGTTAAAAACTTTTGTTATTGATCGCTATTTTCTTAACAAATTTTTGCATTTCAGGGAAACAAGTCGACAATGATTTGCTGTTCCTAAATATGCATAATCACGGGAGCATAAACTTTGTACACATAAAACACCACAATAAACATTAATGACAGCATTGCAACACCTGCAACAACCTTCATTGCTGCCTTTCTCTTAATCTTAAGCCTTGAAATAAACGATTTGGTTTCAATTTTTGGCAGTGCAACGTTTCCATTAGAGGTTCGATGCACTTGCGTTTGAGGATCCTGTCCGGGAGATTGCGGCGAGAGTCGTTTCTTGGGTATTGTGATAAAAAGAACGCCCGAACTCAACTTGGCTCGAATCTGGTCCGGCTTGCAGTCGTTAGGAGGGTTGAATTCTTTGTGGAATCTGATCCTTTTAGTTCCGTCGTGAGGGCGTTCGCCGGAAACTGTTAGGACCCCATTTCGGCTCATATGAACTCTGAGTTGATCCTTTCTAAAATCTAGCAACATTTTGCATATAGATCAGTCTAATTATATAAAAGAGAAGCATTCATCTTAAGTTGAAATGATCAATTGGATTGAAATCCGAGTTTGTAAAAATGAAATGTGTTACCTTTGACATGAAACTCAACAATGTCATGATCTTCTCCTTTGTGGTATTGGAACTCAGGCTCACACTGTTGGTAGGACAGAGACATTTTGTGGTTTGCTAAATTAGAACAATGAGAGCAAGACACTGATCCTTCATTACATATATATTTTAGGGGGGGGGGGGAAATGGAGTTTCCTTTGGAAATTGAAGAGAATCATTCTTTTTCCAAATTCTAAGCATCCATACACGTTGATACATACGTTGTCCTCTCTTTGTAAGTCATCCCTTCTCTGCATTTATAGGTTTTCTTGGTCGGCTATGCCATGTGATTTCTGGTGCAAAACTCCTATGGATGGAGCTATACTCAGGGATGGACATTTTAGTCACTTATATTATTAATTTATAACGTTTTGATTCCCGAGACTTTAAAATAGTTAGTTTGGTGATATAATACATTTGTAAAGAGGTTTAATTTCTAATTTTACCTCTGAATTTTAGATAAAACACTATTTTAATCTCTGAATTTTAAAGGGAAGAAAATATCAATTTTATTTTTGACTTTTAGATAAAAATTAAATGGATTTGATCAAGGTCTCTCACTATCGATTGGTTCATAAAGTTTTAGTTCATTCCTTTTTAACCTCTTAAACACTGATCAATCTCAATTTTATCGAAAAATGTCACATACTCCACAAATCTAATCTAAAATTCTTGACTTCCTTTATTAATAAAAAATTTGCAGAGCTAAAATACTTTTATTAATAAAAGTAATTCGGCAAAATGCCAATAGAAAATCAAAAGTTCTACACGAAAGCAAAAGAACTCAAAACCTGCCTAACCAAAAACACAAAGCAACAAGAGGAGACAACAAAACAGACCAAAATCTTCCATATCTAGTCATAGAGCACAAACAATCAGCAGTTAATCCGACCACGACATACAATCCACACGACGGTTAGTAATGAAAAAAAAACACATCTACAATATCACATAATCACATCAATGAAATTGAGATAAGAACCATCGCTCTAAAACTTACAAATGGTAGCCTAGGGTGCGCATGTTTATTTGCCAAGGTCAGTTATTGACAAATGTGGAGCGTGTTCAAAGGCAGATGACGGATGATGGGAGTTATAGCTGTTGTGGTGCGGCCTTAGAATCAATCTCTCATGTGTTTCGTGAGTGTACTATTGCTCGGACAACTTGGAATATTCTGATTAAGCCACACAGAGAGTATCCTTCAACGTAGTCGCCGGTTCCAAATTATTTGATTCTGTATAACAATTTGGAAGTCAAAATTGATGTTGTGAGTCTTTAATTTTTTGGCTTCTTTATCTTCGGTTCCAAATTATTGTGCTACATCGATTTTGACTTCCAAATTATGGTACGAATCAAAGAAGCAATGGTTGATGTTTCCTCCAACTATATGGAGTTGATACTTAAAAAAACTCGAATCCAGACTACAAACCCAGAACACCTTTTATGGTTTTATTTAGAGTGCTACAAATCTTATAAAGTTGCAGCTATCTTTTTCATATGAGAGGATATGAAACACACTTAATTAGGCAGCAGCAGCTTCACTGTTGTTTCGCTCAGCTTCTTTAATCTGCATTAAGATATCAGCCTTTTTCTGAATTAGAGCATCAATTTTGGTATTAATTTTCTCCAATTTCTGTTTTAGCTTGCTAAGATCCTTCCCTTCAACTTGTGTTTTCTTCAACTCTTTCTCTTCTTCCTCTTCATCTTTGTGCTTCTTCTCCTTCTTTTTCCCTTTCTTCTCTTTTCTTTTTTCCTCAATATCTTCTTCCTCTGTGTCTTTATCCTTCTTGGATTTGCTTTTCTTCTTCTTCTTTTTCTCTTTGTCATCTTTATCTGATTTCTTTTCTTTTTTTCTTCTTCTTCTCCTCCTTGTCATCTTCTTTATCTGATTTCTTTTCTTCCTTTTTCTTCTTCTCCTTGTCATCATCTTCTTTATCCAGTTTATTTTCTTTCTTCTTTTTCTTTTTTCCATCTTCTTCAACCACTTCTTTATGCTTGTTTTCTTTTTCTTTCTCCTCGCCCCCCTTCTTCAGTTTTATCTTCTCGATTGATTTGGTCTTCAGTTCAAGTTCGACCTCGATCTTCTCTTCTTTGTCATGGTTCGGCTCCATATTCTTGGACTTGACTTTGAAGTGCACTTCTTCCTTCTTGACCTTGTCTTCCCCACCAAAGACAGGTCCAGATGTATCTTGCATCGGTACAGACATTGTGAATCCGCTGAAAGAAACATAGCATATAAGTAAACACCATCCAACCAACAAAGTTGATGCACTATAATTAAAAAGAAATAAAGTCTTGAATACATTCACACTAATCTGGATATTATATATTAAAAAGCATAAAGAAAAAGAAAACAACATAAAAAAATGCATGTACCTTGGAATTTGGTAAGAAGGGCAGAGGCAAACTTCTGTCTTGCTTGATTTTGAAGACAAGGAAAGCTTTAGAATTCACTAGAGGCTGAGGGGTGATGGTGTAATATATAGGGTAAAAAGTTTGGTATTAAATTGTATCGGTGACGCGCAAACAACACACCGTCTATCTGTGATTTAACTGTGAAAACACGCTAAATAAATAATAAACCACATCCTACCACATGCTCATATATCTATTTTTTTTTAAATATTTTAAAGGTAAGTTTTAATAGAAAAATAATAGTTTTAAGGATAAAATACAAAAATAGTCCCCCAATTATAGGGCTCTGCTTTGATGAGTCCCTCAACTCTTAGATGCTACAAAATGATCTCTCGATTATATATCACTATTTTGTTGAGTCATCGACTATTAAAAGTTACAAATGGTTATTCGACTATTCATATATTCTAAACTCATCATTTTTCTGCTAGAAAATTAATGACATTCTTTATTGGATGTTAACTTACTGACTATGATATGATAAAATATGATCACATAATCTCAAATAACTATAAAGCTGAAACGATTTTGGGATTAGATTTTATCATATCCCAGTTAGAAGGTTAATGTCCAACTTAGATGACTGTCAATTTTTTAACAAAAAATGATGAGTTTGGAATATATGAATAGTTAGGTGATTATTTTGTAACTTTTAATAGTCGAGAAACTCAACAAGGCAACACTCTACATTCAATAGACTATTTTATAACTTTGATAATTAAGAGATTTAATGAATCAATATTGTAACACCCCCAACCCATACCCGACCCGGATATGAGTCAGAGATACTACATTGACTTTAAAACACAACTCTTAATAAATAATAGTAAAATATTTGATCTTATATTAAGAAAATACCATAATATACATACTGTAATATAAGTTTACCAAAATATTCAGAGCATACACAAACTTAACCCTTTAATTACATGCCAACTGTCATTTACATAGCAAAATGACCTACTGATTAAGTTGCTTCTGATCTGATGGTTGCAGGAGTAATACTGTCAAGCTGATTCACCTGTCTCTTCTATTTTCCTCGGATCCTACGTGTGAAACACTCACACGCTAAGTCATCGACTTAGTGAGGCAACAATAATAAGGCAATGTAATGTAATGAAAATGTCAGGATCATATGAGATGAGATGCAAACATGTAACTAATCAATGTAGTATACTTCATCAATATCCATACCTGTAAGCGGATGACTGTAACATTCATTATTCTGTATTAATAAGTTTATTGGCCCATGATAGCATATTGAGAACCTAAGGTATTTGAGTAATGTGAGGTTGTGCACTATGCTGTCACCACAGCTCGTATAAATGCACCGAAGTGCCCGTAGAATTGCACCGAAGTGCCCGTAGAATTGCACCGAAGTGCCCGTAGAATTATGTCCATAAGGACCACGTAGAATTCCTTAAGAATCATATACATATACTATGGATCAAGTATGTGTCTTTCAAGACTTCACACAGGTTCCAAAGGATATACATATGTCCTAAAGAACCGAGTATACCCTCTACCCTTGGCATGCCAACTATACCTATAGTTCTCATCTACATAACATGGGCTTATACATTTCCCGTAGTTCATATCGCGTAGACATAGTATTTCCATACCTTTAACACATAGGCATATCATTTACATACCTTTATCACATAGTGCATATAACTTTTTCTGCATATTCATGTCATGTAATACATATAATATGAATTCATGTCATGTAATACATTTAATACAAATTCATGTCATGTATCATAATATGGAATGTAATCATATGTCAAAATATGGAATCTAGACTTATCACAAGTCTAGAACTGAATATACTACTATATTCATGCTATGCATATGCACTCACCTATACTTCTTTGCCTTTTCCTCGATCGATTCTACTTGTAGATTGTTCCCGAACTCGAGTAGGCTCGGTATCTACATAAACATAATTTTTAAGATGATCATCAGATGTCTATGTCTTGCAATTAAGCTTTAATAGCTTACTAATTTAAAGAATTTATAGCTTAGTCTTGCTTTATTTTCTTTCTTCTTCTTTTTCTCATGGGGGAATCGGTTCCTCCCCTGGGGGTATCGATTCCCCTCAAGCAATCTGGAATTTCATATACGATGAGGGGGTATCGGTTCCCCCCCTGGGGGTACCGATTCCCCTCTAGCATTCTAGAAATCATATTCGTTGAAGGGGTATCGGTTCCCCTTGAATGGGTACCGATTCCCCTAGCCCGAAAATCCTAATTTGAGCTCGGAAATCATCCCATTTCAGCTCAAACTTACATATTTCAATCCCTTTACTACTCTTAGCTCTTATACGCTTACTTAAACTAATTATTATCCATTAAATACCTCTAAAACCTAGAAATCCAATTCTCCCTGTAGCATTTAAGAATCCAACCCAAATTCCAATATGTTCTAATTTGAATTCTAACCCCTCATACTTCTTAATTAGCTTATTTACAAGTCAAAAATCTGATTCAAACATCAAAACTCATCCATATCAAAATTTCATCTAAAAACTCATTTTCCAAATCTATCTATAAAACACTAATCTTGTTGTTTTAATGTCATATAAGCTTTCCTTTAGCTTATATAACATCCAAGCTTTCATTTCCAATCTTAAAACATCAAAGAAACTACCAAGTTCAGATTCTTACCTTAATTGCAAGCCACACGCTGAGAGAAGGAAGAGAAGAAAATGAGAAAGAAGGAATGAGAGTATTCTGGAACCTAATACTCCACGTGGTTCTCATATACCCCATAACATTTTATTTTAATTAAAAATTCCTTGCAAATGACCATTTGGTCCCTACCTCCATCTCATATTTACTAACCATACTTTTTAAACTATATAATTATTCTACTTTAATCATCAAATGTTGAAACTTTGCAATTTAATCACTAACCCGGCATGGAGGATGTTACAAATATTGTATACCATTTGTATACTTTACCCTAATTTTAAAGAAAGAAAAGTCTTGTGGACCGGTTAAAACTCAATATCAAAAGCATCAAATGGACAAATATTTGGACTAGGACGAGATTATGCCTTTGATCTCAGTGCAATTAGGCCACAATGTCTTCATACAACTTTTAGAACACATCATTTGAATCTTAAAGATAATCCAAATAATGATTAATGTACCAAAGTGTGTCTTGTTATGAATATATTATGTGGATGTCATTATTACTCCTCTTAATTACTGTGGCTTTTAGCATTCTTCAATGAATTGAGAAGATTAAATGTCAAAGAGTTTGACTCTTCACATGTATTATAATTATTAAAGAGTATTCCTCACCCATATATATATATATATATATGGGGTTAATGTACTCATCAAAAGATAAATATAGATACATCTATCTATCTCTATTTTCTCTCTCATATCTCTTTTTTATTTTAAAACATGTTTTCAGCACGATCTGAAAATATTGTTGGGCAAGACTGAACAAAAGTGAACCCAACGTTACCAATTTCACTCAGGTGTGTAGATCTCCATAATCTAGCATCTATTAGGGTATAATCTACCATCATTGTTAATAGGACACGTGACGTGACTTCTTTCATTGAGATTTACTATTTAAGTAACACTTACTTTATAAAGAGATTTATGACTTTGCATGATTTTTTTAGTTTTGGAATGTGTGAATAGTTTTATTTTATGTTTTCCTTTACTGTGTATTATTTAAGGCTTGTCCATTACTTTATTCATATGAATTTGTTATAATATACAATTCTCTTGTTTGTAATAGTGATTTAATCTAGATATATTGTATATATTAGCTCAACTTGTAAAACATGTTTTGTTATTTGACTTTCTTATCATCTACCACTAGGATTAGAGTTTATATATGCCTTATCATTTTAATTATTATTTAGTCATTTTTAAGATTTCATTTTCATGGTTTTAACATTTTTTGTATGTATATGAGTAAGTGACATTCACCCAATTAGTTTTTTTAATTATAATAGTGGTCATGTCAAATCTTACAAAGCTTGAATTTATGGCCTTGGACATCACTGGAAAGAACTATTTATCGTGGGTACTAGATGTTGAAATTCACTTGGATGCAAAAGGTCTTGGTGAGACCATTAAGAAAGGAAATAAAGCAACAACTCAAGATAAGTCTAAAGACATGATATTCCTTCACCATCAGCTTTATGAAGGTCTTAAGACTAAATACTTGACTGTTAAAGACCTTCAAATCCTTTGGATCAATCTAAAGGAAATGTATGACCAACAGAAAACTGTAATTTTACTTAAAACTCGTTATGATTAGTTGAATTTAAGATTACAAGATTTTAAATCTGTTAGTGATTATAACTTGGTCGTGTTTAGAATCACTTCACAATTGAATTTATGTGGAGAGAAAATTGCTGATGCAGAAATGCTAGAAAAAACACACTCCACTTTCTATGCAAATAATATTATCCCACAGACACAATATCGTGAGAAGGGATTCAAGAAATATTCTGAATTAATTTCTTGTCTTCTAGTGGCTGAGCAAAACAACGAACTACTAACGAAAAATCATGAATTACACCCAACTAGTTCTGCTTCATTTCCTGAAGCGAATGTGACAACTAAAAATGGACAAGAATTGAAAGAAACAAACCATGGCAATGACAATGGTAATGGAAGCGGCTGTGGTCATGGTTGTGGTTATAGTCACGGATGTGGTCGTGGATATAGATATGGTCAAGGTGGTCATTTTAGAAACTCATATTCCCACTGGAAGTGGGATAGTAAAAATGAAAGCAAGTATGAGAAAGAAAAGGAAAACAATGTGACCAATAAATGTTATCGTTGTGGAGGAAAAGGTCATTGGTCACGTCTATGTCGTACTCAAAAGCACCTAGTTGATCTTTATTAGCAATCACTAAAACAAAAGGGAAAGAAAATAGAGACAAATCTTATGTATGAATATGGCGAAGGTGGTTTTGATGCTAACAATACAACCCACTTGGAAACTGTTGATTTTTATTTTACTCCATAAGTAAATAATTAAGTCCACAAATTTTCATTGATTGTACTAAACTGTATCAACTTATGTTTATTTTTAATTATCTAGGATATAATTTATGGATTTTATTATTATATTTTATGTTTTGAGCGACAATTTATTATTACTTTTATGAGACATTTTATCGTCGGATATTTTAACTATTTGGATTTAGATATATGTTTTAGACATTATAATTGTTTTATTGACTATTTTTTTTGAAGAACACTATAAATACCTCTCAAAGGCAATTATATTGAATGATGAAGATTTATGCCTAACAACTGTGCAACTACTCACACCATACTCAAAGATAAAATATATTTTTCTCACTTAATAATAAAAAAAGGAAGTGTGAGCACTATATCTGGTAGTACAAACATTGTAAAAGGCTCTGGAAGAGCAAATATAATATTGCCAGTGGGAACAAAGTTTAAAATCATTGATGCATTATATTCCCCTAAGTCTCAAAGAAATTTATTGAGTTTTAAAGATATTCGCCAAAATGGATATCATATTGAGACAATAAACAAGTTCTTAAGAAGTTGTCTACATTCTCTACTAGTTTGTACTACACAAAGACCAATTCAATAGAAACACATGCTATAGTAAACCAGAAGTTCAGTGATAACTTTATTGTTTGGCATGACAGGTTAGGCCATCCCGGTTCAATTATGATGCAAAAATAATCGAAAGTTCACGTGGATATTCAATGAATTGAGAAGATGAAATGCCAAAGGACTTAACTCTTCACATGTATTATAATTATTAGAGAACATTCATCACCCCTATATATATGGGGTTCATGTACTTATCAAAAGATAAATATAGATACATCTATCTCTATTTTCTCTCCTATATCTCTTCTTTATTTTAAAACATGTATGAGTTAACTACGACTTTTGAAGCATTGGATTATTATTATTATTTTACAAATTTTAAATCTAATCCTAATCCTATCTAGAGGGGAAGAGAATGAGGATTTAAAGGAAATAAAGAGATGCTCCTAGTGGGTGTAGAAACTATGACCTAAGAAAATATAATAGAATAAAGATGAACAACTTGATCAACTAGTCAAATAAGCTTGATCAAGCATTGCATCAGTTTTAATCATATCAAGTAAAATTTATGACTTTGATTATGATATTTATGAGTCCAATATATGATTATAATTATAATGTGCGTTTTTTAGTTAATTAGGGGTTTTAATTAAGAAAAGACTAAACCTATCAAGTGAACTTAGTAATAAAAATGAATGCTATTTTTCTTAGATATTTTAGTCTTCTAGGTTTGAACAATTGTATCTGTAAAGTATGTGCATTATCAATTGACTAAGAAAATTCTAAACAAATATCATCTTGTAATCACCCCAGACTATTCAAAAAATTAAGAAGAAAACTTTAAATAGATCAAATTTATGTTAGGGGAGGTGTTTCAGATAATTGTTTATTTTATAATCTAAGAAGAAGAACTCTGCTATATACAAAATACAATGACCAATCTAAAAATATTTTTAAAACTGGACATACATATATTAATAATATGAAACTTTTAAATAGAATAAACACAAATAAAATTTCAAGATATATATCATCAAAAAAAAATATAACTAATTAAAAATATATAAACAATTCCTTTACATCTAAGCAACCCCTAAATCAACAGCTCTCATAGTTTATTGATTTCAAGCTCTAATATCTTCATAAGAAGACCATACTTGCTAACCGTCTGCTCTATCAACTTCCTACAGTTGTAACAGTGCAACACAAATAACCAACTTTCTAACAGTTTAACAATTACATTATTTAAGATAAATTTCCTTCTAAAATAACGATTCTTTCACAATACAATTATAACTCGATCTATTTTGTTTCTATTATTTTTCTCAACCAATACTAATATTTTGTTTTGCAACATTTTATTTTTCCAACAATATAATGAAAACTGGAAGAACGATTGTGTGTACCATCCATCAACCAAGCATTGACATATTTGAAACGTTTGATAAGGTGTGGAACATAAAAGCCAATTTCAAAATAAGTGGCTGCATTTTGGTTTGGTTCTCTATGTAATAGCGGAACTAAGATAAATTTGTAATTATAATTAAAAATGTCTTTAAACTTTGAAAAAATCAGTTTTATTTTTTGAATTCGATGAAAAATTGGTTTAATTCATTTGTCACATTATTTATCATGTCATCGGTTAATATAGAATGTCACATCAATATTTTTAACTATCACATCATTATCATATCAGTCAATAAAGGAAATCGTCGATAAAAAAATTTACCTTAATATTTTTTTCATGAATTTAAAGATCATATTAAATATAAAAATAATTGAAGGATTATATTAACTTTTTTAAAAAGTTTGAGGACCTCAAATAAGATTAAAAGTATTTAACAAATACAAGAATGATTAAATACTCGTCATTTTGACAAGGGCGTCAATTAACAGATTTTCAGACAAGTGAAGCCCCAGTTTCCGCTTAAAGAATGAAAAAAATTAAGACAGAAACCATATAGTTAACGTTAATCGTAGGAGACCCACAGATTCCACCGCCCATGATTAAAAAGATTCCCTACAACTCATTCCACTCAATAATTCCCCCTCCCACGTTTCTATGTGCAGCTACTTTTCACACCTTCCCAACCGCACCTCCGGTTTCCTCTCTGCCGAAACAAATCGCTGAAGATTAATCTGAAACCCTAGAAAAAAACTTGGTTTTATTTTGAAACCAGGTCTTAATTATTCTGAATTTTTAGTTTCTATTATTCACATTTTTTTAGATCTCTTGATTATCTGCTTTCTTTCGTTTCTTTTGAAATCTTGTTTTCTTCTCTTTGAAGCTTCGTTGAACCTCATTCATCTTTCCCCAATGAACGACCTGCTTTCGGTAATGTATTTATCCCTTTCATCTCTGCTCTTTTTCTGCTCTGTTGTCGGAGCTTTTTTTTTGTTTATTTATGTAGATTTGTTTGTTTTGGCTGTTTTTGTTTATGTTAGGATCTAAGCTTATTATTACCACTTCTACGATAGCTGCATTTTTTGTAAGATTTTCTTTGGAACGTGATTAAAATAGAAAACAGAAGTATTATTATGGGGTTTTAGTTTTGGTTTCTTCTGTTTGGGGAATGCGAAAGTGTAGGAAAGTTAAGTGAATTGAGAATTTTGAATGCTGAATACTATTATTTAGGATGCTAGTGAGCTTAATACTGTAATAGCTTAATCAAGCAGAATGCAGATCTATTTAGAAATTTCTTTAAATTAACTAATTGGTTGTAGGATTGGAAGGCTAGATTACTACAACTTATAGCTTAAGCTTGTGAAAGAAATTATTTTTTCTTCATTTTTCTTTTATAGTTTTTATATTTTTATTTTCATTTTTTTAATCTTACTTTCCTGTCTATAAATTTGTTTTTAGTATCTCTGTAATTTCTTTATTTGTTTAGAATGACCAGATGGGTTGATCTTTCTTGAATTATGCTTAGTAACTATTAGAATAGATTGGTTGACTTTAGTTTTGCTTACTTGTTTTATATTTGTTGCAGGAGTCATTCGAGATCCCTCGAGGTCAAGGATCTCATGGTGGGGATATTGAATTAGGAGCTCAAACAAATGCAGATGAGCTAGGCCTTCAAAATTTCTTTAAAAAGGTGCTCTGGACTTTTTGATATAATTGTTCTGTGTTGCTAAGAAGAAGTATATAAAACAAAGCTTCAACTTTTATTTGTCCTCTTGTGTTTCTTGCCATAATATTTATTCCGTAGGTGGATTTAAGTTCTTTGTTTTGGTCTAATGCATGGCTTGAATCATTGTTCTCACACAATCCTTTGTCTTTGCCAGATTCAAGAGATAGATAAACAATATGAGAAGCTGGATAAGCTACTCAAAAAGCTTCAGGTATCTGATCTAGTACTTTTTCCTACTACTTACGTAATACCAAAGCTTCATGAATCCTCAAGTTATCTGTCTTTACTGTTTTGTTCACTACTCTGAATTTTAGCAACTTTTCAATATTCTTCTTTGCACAACTGAAACGTTGAGGATTTCTTACTTGTTTAGTCCTTCTGAAAGCACTAGACTAAACGAAAGAAAAACTAGTATTCTGTTGGACAATTTTAGAATCGTAATATAGTTGGTCTTTTCCCCTCCCGATTTTAAAGTTGTTCAGCTTTTGTTGTGTTTCCTTGATTTTCAAAGTCCTCATTCAGAAGCATTAGGATCCTACTCTCTCTCTAGTCATTAGGCCTAAAGTGTGAGATTATGATGGAGTCTATGCTATCTTGTTGAATTCCAGTATAACTTTGCATAGTATTTTCATCTTGTTTAATGAATTCATGCCCAAGATAATTGTACATTGGTTGACACTTATCAGGTGAAACTTGCTTAAACATAATTTGGCAGATGATTTGTGAATGATGAATCTTGTAAGCAACAATATTGAGTATTGATTAAGATGTTCTTATGTTGCATTTTCTGTGCAGGATGCACATGAGGAGTCAAAGGCAGTGACCAAGGCTCCTGCCATGAAATGTAAGCAATAGTTTTTCGTATGTTTTCTTACATTCTCAGTTTCACTAAAGATGCATCATGCAGGAAAAGGAAAATCATGATGAATCCTACATTAATATCTTTCTTAATGGCTTCGCTATTGAAAATTTATGTAAAGCCCATTCTTTATGTGCTTGAATTTGGGTACATTATGTGGAACTCAGTTATGAATTGCCCGTCCAGCTCAGTTGGTAAGAGTGCAAGGCTGTTAACCTTGTGGTCGTGGTATCGAGTCCCACGGTGGGCAATTCATAATTCTGATTGCCGGAGGTCTCCCACGGAAGCTGTTCTCAACCTGGCGTTGGGGGCAGCCTACTATCCTACCTCCCCCTTACCCCATTACATATGGGAATAAGGTCAGTTAATTTATGTGGAACTCAGTTCTTATGATGGATGCTATTATCGTATGTAGCTATTAAGCAGCGAATGGAAAAAGATGTGGATGAAGTTGGAAAAATTTCTCGTTTTATAAAGGGGAAAATTGAGGAATTGGACAGAGAGGTAAGCTACTTTCTGCTTTTATTTTGGTTATTTGTAACTCATAGGTTTCTTATATCTTTTTCTTGATGTTGGGTAGAATTTAGCCAATAGGCAGAAGCCTGGATGCGGAAAAGGAACAGGTGTAGACCGGTCAAGAACTTCAACAACTCTGTAATATACCATCCTTTTCTTATGTTTCGTATTCTGTTTTAAATTTTAATATACAATAATGCTGTTATAATTGATTTCTATTTAATGTGGATCTAAACTAAACTTAGCTGAAGTCAGATCTATTTTATTTTCCTTGCCGTGTTTAGTTTGACAAAATCTGATAGGTTTTAAGGATCCAGGGATGTTTCCTTTTTTTCCCTTGATGCTTAAAAAAAAATTGTACATTCTTCTTTTCTTTCAGTATTGGAGCATGTATTGTTTAGCATGTTACATCTAAAAGTGTTTTTAATTTTATATCTTTGCTTGTAAGGAGTGAATGCGCTACAAGTTAATGAATCTTGTTTTTGTACTATGTTTCTTGAAAATTACATCGGTTGTGGTTTTGGTTCATGATTAGGCCAGTATTTAATTCTTAACCATAGTATAGTGTTGTCTTATCCAATGTCTTATCCAAACATCTTTGCAATGTTTCTTGAAAATTACATCGGTTGTGGTTTTGGTTTAGGAATGATCTTAATTTTATGTGGCCAACTTTGTTCTGCCTCTATTGAAATCTTTTTTCAAGGTTTTGGGTTTGATAGCATTTTATCATATTTTTGTTAGTCTTCTTGTAAGGTAACAACCTTTTTTGTTGCAGTTCCTTGAAAAAGAAGTTCAAAGACAAAATGGCTGAATTTCAGGTAGGTCAGATATAGATATTTTAAGATGTTATATAGTTGCTCTGCATGTACCTTCATAATTTCTTAACCTCACTATGTTCTTTGTATTAACAATTGCAGACTCTGAGGGAAACCATCCATCAAGAGTATCGGGATGTTGTTGAGAGACGTGTTTTCACAGGTTGGGATCTCACCCAATACTTCTTAATTTGCTATAATATGGTATTATAGGGAGCTAATATTCTTCTTCACTGGTTATTATGATTTCCAGTGACGGGCACAAGGCCTGATGAAGAGGTATGATTTACTTCACTCCTGATATAGTGAATAATTCTTCATCATATTTGGCTCATATCTGATTGTTCGGCAATTTACAGACAATTGAAAAATTGATTGATACTGGAGATAGTGAACAAATATTCCAGAAAGCAATTCAGGAGCAGGGACGAGGCCGGGTTTGTCTTAAATTTCATTTTTTGATCTTAATTAATAGAACTTTCATACTTCCATAATTTCAGTAATCTTTTTTTTTTCATCCCTAGAACCTATTTTGTTTCAGAGGATTTATTGGTGGAAGAAGATATAAAGCTATTTTCAATATTCAAAGTTGAACTTTTATTTAACAGTCTGAGTCTCTATTTTCAGTATTTTCTTCTACCCCATCTCAAGCTGCAGTGATATTTGTTAGTAGTGGGACTGTGATTTGGTGGAAGATATAAGTTATTGGAAATTTGCTATGATTAAATTGATGTTGGGTGTGTTTGCAGATAATGGACACCGTATCTGAAATTCATGAGCGCCATGAAGCAGTTAGAGATTTGGAGAAAAAGCTTCTTGATCTACAACAGGTACTGAATCAGTATCTTGCCCTGAGGTTCCACCATTTTGACTATACGAACTTTAATTATTGCCCATGCACAGATTTATTATGAATCAAGAACACTTACTCGATCCTTCAATGCTTTTGGATAGTCTCATTCAGAAATGTTTTGACTAAAGAATCTTCTGACTTTATGTGCATTTATGCAAATACAAGCAGAAGCATGAAAATACAAATCACCATAGGAATGAAATTGCATTGAAGATCATATGCAGAGGACATTACTGGAATCGATAATTAACAATGTAAGTTATGCAGATATTTTTGGACATAGCAGTGCTGGTTGATGCACAAGGAGACATGCTTGACAACATAGAATCTCAGGTGGTTGCATGGTTAATCAATTCTGTATAGTCTTTTGGGAATCCATAAACCTTCCAGTCAAACTGTTCCACTCATCATTTCAAACCCTCAGGTCTCAAGTGCAGTGGATCATGTGCAGTCTGGGAATACAGCCCTCCAAAGAGCGAAAAGCTTACAAAAGAACTCAAGAAAGTGGATGTGCATTGCTATCATCATCCTTCTCCTAATCGTTGTAATTATCGTCGTTGCCGTGATCAAACCCTGGAGCAACAACAAAGGTGCTTAGATTGACGTTAATTTGTTATATATAATCTATATATACACACATTATAAGAAATTCCATTGATGATCCTTGTCGGCTGATGGTGTGCATAATTTGATGTCTATATTGTGAACTTGCATTTTATTGTTTCTCTTTGTCCGGTTTTGGTTACTGTTATGATCGAAGTTTGAAAGGGGTGGTTTCTTTCTATTTAAGAAGTCAATATCATGGTCTTGGTTGATTTCAATATTCATTTTTATTGTAAAACAACAATTGAATTTTAATTTGAGGTTTCTTTCTATCAAAGCTTGTTAATTCACACACTATATATATGAAGTGAAACATACCGTCTCTAAATCTAATTAGTCGTTCGGATCCCATTCTTCATCTTGATCAATCAATGAGTTTAAGCTATTTGCAACATCCCGACCGTCGGGTTCTAGCTGTTCAGGCGCATCATTATTACCTTCTACTGGTTCGGTTTCATTCTGGTTCACCCCCATATAAAAAATCTGCCATTTATAGGTTTAGTGGTTTCAGCAGAGGGAGTTCTACAAAAGCATTCAGGTAGCGGATGCGACAGAAAAGAAGTTGGCTCAGACAACAGTGATTGTCTGATAAGGCCATCTTCACTCGTTGAGATGTTCTTTAGCCAATAATGTCCAATCACGCTGCGGATGGTACATATCATCACGGATAATGTTGAAAAGCTCTGCAACTATTTTCCTGTTTGAAGAGAGAGAAACAGACGGTAAGTGAAACAGAAAAGATTCCCAAGAAGTTTATCAGTTTATCATCAGAATTCAGAAGCTTTACAACCCCCATACACACATATCTGGGCTAACATACAAGAAGACTGATATTATGGTAGTGTGTGGATCATTCAAAAAGACTTTAAGTTGATTATTCAGTAAAACCTGTGAGGTCGATATGTTGGAGAAGAAGTCCTCTCATACAACCTTTATCCTATATCCAAGCCTGAGAAATCTGGCCATCCGCTACCATCATTGTTGAAACCAGGAAAAAATGCATCTGCTTCCACAGAGACTATATAATCAAAGGCGTCCCAAAGTAACATGTGAGCTTGCATCCCAAGATCCATCAGAGACTTTTTCGTTCTCGGTAATCCAACCGTACCAGCCTTCTTTTTCATGTTCATATATGGGCCAATCGGGAGGTTAAGGGGTCGGGGACGTGGACCAGCCCTATTCCACTCTTCTTTGAGTTGTCCCTCATTTTTTGGACTAGGCATCTTGAAATTATCAGGTGGAAGAGGTGTTTCAGGACCAACCAAATCCGACAACTCCGTTTTGCTGCACAACGAAGTACGATCCACTAGGTTTCAAAACATAGCACGTAGAGGGATAAGAAGACACTGACTGCCAAAAGTTTGAGAACCTACCAGGTATATAATTGTTTTAGGAGGATACACCATTGCACGAAGAAGTCCAACCTGCAAAACAATAGGAAGTAAAGCACAATATCCAATGGCATTGTCATTGAAGCATCCCTATGACAGTAGAAGGCAATATGTCTAGGAGCCATAAATGCTCGAGTTTGGTAATGTTCTAATGGCATTAGATCATTGGAATGAACTCAGATTTTCTATTTCCATTTCTGCCCCATAGTTTTTATTATTACTAAACACAAAGGCAAAAACAAAACTCTCGTAAGCCCTACGACACCCGAGTCCATAACAGTGAGTTCCATTTGTAACATACCTCTTCAGGCATGAGAGAACATGAATCATTTACTCTCCGCAAGTGTGAGTCAACGCTTAGTTTTTCCTTAGCCATCCCTTGTTTGATCATCTGTGCCCTTCGATGTTGTATAAGTTCTGTATGAACATCCTAAAAGCAGCAGCAAATTTCAGGATTAAGTAGTGAAAACTAGATAAAACACGACAAACATGAAAACTAAATAAAAGGCATAAACAGAAGACCTGGAAAAGTTCAGTACATCCGTGATATGCCAAGGTGTCCCTCATTAAACGCGGATGATATGCTACGACAGGTTGTCCACATTGTTGACGAAAATGGGTAAAGAAAACGAAAGAACACGAGAATTTTACGAGGTTCGGCAATGTGCTTACGTCCTCGGTGCCTAGGCGGCGCTAGAATTTTATTCAATGATATTTTAGGTCTAGGTTACATCTCTATTTATAATAGAAAACCCTGGTACATAATTACAAAATCAACCCTGTATCGTACCGCGGGGGCTACGCCCCGCACCCCCAACCCACATAATTTGTAACCCCACAACGAGACTTTCTTTGTAAAGACAGTTGATGTTCGCTTCGCTCACTCCGCTCCATCTCATGTCCTCTTTACTGGTATATTTATGAGTCATACCTAACACACATGCCCGTAGTCTGCAGGTAGATTAGAAAGCTCGGATTCAAGTAAAAATAGGCATCCGAAACTCATACAAGTATACATGAAGAAACATTAACAAACAGAAGATAAGTAGCAGCAGGACTCGGATAAATCTTGACCAAGCAATGGATTACTTCATATATTTTACAATCGTACTCCCATGTCTTAAGAACTTCAGCTCAGCAGAAAAGAAAATGGAAACTATACCTCTCCACCATCTGGCGGCCAAGGATCTGAATTTCAGGACGAAACTGGAGAGCATGAAAGGCAACCCTGCATCTAAGCCTCTGAAACTCGGACATACTAGGTGGAAGAATTGACTGAAAGATGTACATCTACTACTTTAATATTAATATTATACTTTTCCATTAATTTAGAAAGTACTTAAATATCAAGAAACAGAAAATATTTTCGATAAAAGAATATATAACATATAAGAATCATACAAAACTGACCTTGATCGCTTAGAGCCCCTCTTCCATCAATAGGGACTCCCAACGCGTCGACCACAAGTCCTAGCATAGCCTTTCCCGCAGGAACATCCACAATAGATCCAGTGCGCTTGACAAGATCTCCTTCCTTAATAGCGGTATCACTACCAAAGACAACAAGCCCTACATTCTCATTCTCAAGATTCAAGGCTATTCCTTTCACACCGCTCGCAAATTCAACCATTTCCCCAGCTTGAATCTCGTTCAATCCATAAACACGTGCAATCCCATCTCCAACTGAGACCACTCGACCGATCTCATCCGCTTGAAAATTCGTGTAAAAGTTGGTAATTCGACTTTCTAATCGAGTCGTGAGTTCCGCAGCTCTCAATAAGAGAGCCAATAACCCTAGTAACACTCAAACTCTGGAAAAGGTTACAACACATCTAGTGTATGTAGATGACATCATAGTTACGAGTAATGAAATTGAAGGAACAAGGAAGTTGAAAAAATTATCTTTCGAAGGAATTTGGCTTCAAAGAGCTAGGGAAGTTGAAATACTTCTTAGGCATTGAGGTGGCATGTTCGAAGCAAGGATTCTTCATCTTCCAGCAGAAATATGTGCTTGACTTACTGAAAAAACGAGGAAGATGAGTTGCAAATCAGTTAAGACGCCAATCGAGTTTCATGGGTTATGCGATGCACCAAAAGAACCTATGGTGGATAGAGAGAGGGTCCTATCAAAGGCTGGTTGGAAAGTTAATTTATTTGGCACACACTATACCAGATTTAGCCTTTGCAATAAGTGTAGTCAGCCAGTTTGCATAATCCGAAAGAATCAAATCTCAAAGCAGTAAAGAAGATACTACATTACTTGAAAGGCAGCCCATGCAAAGGAATTTTGTTCAAACATCAAATGAACCGAGGCAGTACACTAGAAGCATATACGGATGCAAATTATGCAGGGTCTTTAGTCGACAGAAAGTCAACATTGGGGTATTGTACAATCCTAGGTGGAAATCTTATAACCTGCAGGAGTAAGAAGCATAATGTAATAGCAAGATCAAGTGATAACTCAGAATTTAGACCGATGCTTTGGGAGTATGTGTGTTACTCCGGGTAAAGATAATCCTAAATGACTTACGAATAAAGTGGGTAGGACCATGAGGCTTTATTGTGATAATAAATCAGCTATCAATATTGCTCACAATCCTGTTCAGCATGATCGAACAAAGGATATCGCAGTTGATATGCATTTCACCCGGAACTGTTAAAAGATAGATGATAAGGAACAGGCTAAAATAATTATCGGGGCCTAGTCGATTATCAAGCAACAAGGACAAAACCAATAAAGTAGCAATTTGTTGAAGAGAAAGTAAACAGTATATTGCAGTTCTACTAAGCAAATTTGGATGTGGAGAGTTTGATAGTAAAGAGGAAGAGTTTAAAATACAACTCCTTAATATAAAGCTGGAAACGGTAGAAATCAATTGTAATCGAAAATCTTGCTAAGAGCATAACTTTTAAAATTGAATAAACCAACATTTTCGGTTGAAATTGAAAATATTACATTGTCCCTTACATTTTCAGTTGTAACCGAAATTATTACAAATTGTACAACTTTTGCAGTTGTAAATTCTAAACCTGTTGTAATATAACATTTTTTAGTTGTAACTAAAAATGTTACGAACTGCATAACTTTTTAAGTTCAACGTGATAATATTCTAAGTTAAAAACCCTATTAGAAATGATAGGGCCGGGTGCCAAATAATCAAACGCAATATGATTCCAACCGGGGGTCATAGGAAAAAAGAAGAAGAATAACAAGTAAAAAAGTAGGTTGCATATTTGCCGAAAGCTGGTGTGAATCTTCATATATATTCCCTGGATGCACTTAATCGAACCCTGACTGAACTTTTTCTGATCCATAGTTCATACATGGACATATAAAATGCATCATAATCAACCGCTGGAGCATTCCATTTAAAATGTTTCCTCACTTTCACAACATTGTTTTGCAGCCATGAGAGCTCTTCAAAGCTTATCCCTTGCAGAATCTTTTTCAACACCGGGATATCTACGTAATGCACCACCACCGAGAAGCTTTTCCAGTTGAGAATATCAGTGAATGGAAGATCATAGTGATTAGCAAGAATCACCGGCACACACCCGTAGTGCAGCGCATCGGTTACTCTTGCCGTGTTCACTTCGAAGCCTTTCACGTGTAGGCAGAACTTGCTTCTGAGTTGTTCTTCGCCGTCGTCGGTCTCAAGTCGTCCGAAATGTGCGAATATCTCGGTGTCATTGACCCAGTGTTTCAAAAGAGCTGCTCTTACTGGCGAATTCACTTGTCCTGCGAAAAAGGCCAGTTGGTTCCTGCAAACACATCCGGTCAAGTACAATTTGAATCAATGATCTAAAACAGGATTGTTACAATTGGATCGAAAAGGTCACCTTTTCGATGAAACGATTGATTTCGGATCTCGTTCTTTAGGCCAAATTTGAGGTAAAGAGACATCTTTGTGAGGAAAATAGCTCGGCACAAAATATGTGGATGAACATACAAGTTGAATGGCGTTTTCTTTAGCTTCAACAGCTTTATCCAAGGCGATTCTGCTGATCGAATGACACCCAACGTAGAAATGATCGGCCCCACCGGTCCGGTTCCAGAATGGGTACTTACTACTGATGTTGAAGATATAATCCTTGATGAAATCTTGCAGTCCCTCAGGACCAATTCGTGGGTCATGGCGCATGTCAGCAATGGAGAAAGGCATATAGAAAAGATCAGCTTGGTTGGGATCCTTGGTGATGAAATGGCTACTGAAAAGAGCTTTTTTGAAGTAAAGTTCACTGGCATAGTGACCTTTGGGATCAAAATCCACAGGCAACAGCACGTTTGCAAAGGGATCATCAGGTTTATGGGGATAAACGAATATCTTAAAACTCTTATTCATTTCTTTATAATCTTCAAGAAATGTCTCCGTATCATGATAAATCTCTGTGTTATTCATATTGTCTCCTGAAATACAAGTTAAATCCAGTTACTTGGAAAGTGAATCAGTTCAGTATAAAGAACAAAACTTGGAACATACCAGTAAAGCCAAAGAGATCTCCAAGTGGAAGAGACCATTGAATCTGCTTTGAATAACTGGAAGTTCTGGGAAGATCAAAGAACAAATCTTCAGCAGTATTGTCGATCGAAAACGGGATCGTCTCCTCATTGTCAGTGGGAACTTGGATGATCAGATCAAACAGAGAATAATTTGTGGCAGGTTGTAAGAAAGTAGTGGACTGGGGGTTTGTTAAGACACTTGAAGTGGTGTAAATGTAAATGAAAACCAGAAAGAAGCTAGTGAGGGCTAAACCTATTGGTAGGAAGAAGAAGAATAGCTTGAAAGTTGGGGGAAATTGTTGCTTTGGGACATTGTAAATGAATACAGAAGATTTCGCCATTGAAGACTTTGACAAGGCAATTTTGCTTCATGAAGCATTCTTTGTATGCTTTTATAGTTTATCTCAAGTTTCTTGCCTCTCAAGTTTCTATTGACATTTAAATAGTTATGGGATATGGTTATACATGGTACAAATGTAAATGAGGTATCTTTGTACATAATTGCTTGACTTGGTTTTAGAAAAAAACATCTTCTAAATATTTTTTGTTAAATTAATGCAAATAAACCCTGGAACTTCCCTCACAAAGCCAAATCTAGGGACTCCTTTTTATTCATCAATGTGGAGTATTTTCTTCCGAATTCAAATGGTGAAAGATCAGAAAGAGAAGAAAAACTATGTATGTTAGTTCTACACTGATCAAACTGTCGAGATTGTAAATCAAATCAATATATAGTCGAAGCTTTTATTTGAATTTTGTTGATTTTGATGTGTTATTGAAGTAAATCAAAGTGAGAAGAAATAGGGAAAAAAAGAATGTTTTGGTACCACTTAAGTCATATGTGATGATCGAAGAGAACCAAATGACAATGGAAAAGAATTCCGATCATGCCAAAGAAAAAAGGTTAAAATTTTAGGAAAAAGTCTCAAAACTCAGCATTTTAGTGTTGACACTATTAATAAAAAAATAGTGTTGACACTAGGCATGAACGAATCGACCTCGGTGGTATATAAATTATTGTTATTTCTTGAGGTCATGGGTTTGAGCACCATGCTTGTCATGGGTGTGAGCATTCAATGTCAAATGGTTGAAAGTGTTCTTTGAATAGATATTACCTTGTACTTACACCAGATTAATAAAAAAATAGTGTTGACACTAGACACTTAACGTCGAGTGATCAAAATGAGTGAAATTTGAAACTTTAATGATGAAATTGATTTTTTTTAAAGTTGAAGAACAAAAATAGAAACATAAAACAAGTTGAATGAGTAAAAAATATTTAACCCTATTGTTAATTAATGGTCATGAGTCGAAAATAACGAAAAGGAAACAAAAATCAAATTAAAAAAATGTCGAGGATGTAGCATTCAAAGAAATATATACATTGTCATCAAGCAGACTTGTCCTGGCAACATGTTTTGGCAGTGTAACTTTCAGCAATTTTCAAACTAAAACTCGAAACTTTGGCAATTAAGTTGGCAATTTACATGTTTTGAAATTAAATTTAAAGATTTTGACCTCTGCCTGCAAAACCATATCAAGTTTCAGGTGAAATAAATGTCAACATCTTGGATGTGCAAATGAATGACTATTTAATTAAGAATCAAGTAATCTCGGTCGTAAATGAATTGTTGTTATTATTTAAAGTGTTGGATTCAAGTATTGTGAATACCAATAGTATAAACATTCAATGTCAAATAGTTGAGAGCTATCTTTCAACAGATATTGTCATGTACTTGATAATAATAATAGTAATAATAATAATAAAGCAAATTTAAGACACCCTTTTCTTTGAAAATATGTTCAACTAGGAAGAGAATTTTTTTTCTTGAATCCTACACAAACAATGTTTTTCCATATCTTAGCCATATTAGCTGGTACACGCACATCAATATTATATAGTTTAAATTTTGTTTTAGTTAGTATTTTAACTATTTAGATATGTTTTAGTTAGTGTTTTAACTATTTAGATATGTTTTGATTTACTTTGATTAGTAAGGTATCAATTCTTTGGTTCGGGTGCCTCTATTTTCGGTGTCTAGCCTTGTTTTATACTGCAGGGGTGAAGATGGCTTTGTTGGTGGAGAGGAGTTGCGACTTCCCCTCGTTTTTGGGTTATGCCCGCAGCGTGTTTTCCTAGTCAATGCCAGTGACGGGGAAGGGTGGGGCTTGTTGTGCCGAGGATCGAAGTCTGATCCTCCATCAGTGCCTTTTGGTCAAGTTTCTTTCTGGTGCGCTGCGTCTGGTTTCATTAAGGCGGGTGAGTCTTGTCGTGTTGGCAATCGGGGCAGAGGCGTTTGGAAGTGCTGCTAGTGCTGGCCTTAGTGCTGTTGGTTCTCTTGGCTTGCCTCTGTTGTGTTGTGACCTGTCCGAATTGGTTGTTTTGAGCTGAGTCTTGGGTTATTTGGTGGCATTTGAGGTGTGCTAATGGTTGTATGGTTCGACTCGATTGGTGCATTCTTTTTTTTCAATCTAGGTTTAGAGATATTTTTTAACAATACTCTTCCGATGTCGTTTTTGTATAACCTTTCATTAATCATACAAAACCCCCTTTTAAAAAATATATTAGTTGGTAGTTGGTACATGTTTTAGTATTAATTTTGTTGGTGGAAATAAGGGATTATGTTTACTTTAGACGGTTTATTTCTTTTGGTTCGGTGGAGAGTTATTATCGGTTATCGGATAATGTTCAATCAATAGTGTTGATGATAAGGGTGTGGAAGGAAAGTGTCGAAACGTCTTTACAAATGAAAAATTAATCATCTTTTAATGTCTGCTTCGATTAATATTAATGGGTAGTTTGATGAGTCGCCACTCATTTTTATCAGGGTATGATTGGATCATCCAAAAGTTTGCCATTCTAATAAAATTAAAATAAAAAATTATGGTCTATTTACCCAGAGTATGAATTCAAGATCCGATTAGACGCAGAAGGATTAATATCTCACAATGCCCTTTTGATATCTACTCGATTCTGATGTTGTCTTTAACAATAGAAAATTATAAGTTTGAGTCTTGACTTAATTAATGATCATTAAGAATAAATAAATAAATTTATCGTATTAACCTTAACATAATATAAATATAAAAAATATAAAAAATAATATACATATGATAAGCATTATATTATAATATGAGGTATAGAATTATAAGGACCAAAATAACACAAATAGAAAATGTAAATTATAAATCAAAATAAATATGCAGAGATTAATACCAAATCAAATTTTAAATTAAAATAGTCAAACAACAATGAATTAAAGCTGAAAAAGACCGAATTATAAGTACAGAAAATGAGGAAAGACCAAAAGGGCTATTTACCCGTAATTGCAAAACAGGCACGCATTCTCCTGGAGCGAGTCGCGCGCACGGGCCATTTTCTTCAAAACGACGCTATTTTGGAATTTGAGTAGCCCTCCTAAAATAACGTTGTTTTGAGGTTTTAAACGGTAAAATTAGTGGGATAATGCAGGCCGCCTAATTATTTAGTTCAATAGGATATTTTGATTTTTGTTTGAGATCTACTGAAAATTAGTGGCATTCTCCTGGAGCGAGTCGCGCGCACGGGCCATTTTCTTCAAAACGACGCTATTTTGGAATTTGAGTAGCCCTCCTAAAATAACGTTGTTTTGAGGTTTTAAACGTTGTTTCATGAGATATAATTTTTTATTAAGTTATGAGATGTGGGTATAATAGATCGAATATATTTAATATATATTCAGGAACTCGTCATGTTCGCGTGACGAGTCCAAATAAAAATATTTTTTTAGAAATTTAAAAAATATTGTTAAAAATATATATATTATTTTAATGGGTAGGGAACTCGTCACACCAATGTGACGAGTTTCAAGGGGTAAAAATTTTAATTTTTCGACCGTTGGGGTGACCGTTGGCAAACGATCAATTTTTTTAAAAATTCAATGGAACTTGTCACTGTAACGAGTTCCAACGACTATTTTCAATTTGAAAAAAATTAACCGTTTATACTGTTGGATAGAGTATTATAAATAAAGGTTTTGGTTGGATTGATAAATAAAAACCTTCATAAATAAATTAAAATCATACAAATCAATACTTTTTTATATTTGTAAATATGTCATCTTCTATTTTTTTAATAGATATATCTTCAATACGTTCACTACGTCGGATTAAGACACCTTCATATTTTTCTTTCGTCGTTTTCTTCTCAATTTTTATACTAAAGTTTTTAATTTTTTCTTCACTCTCAACGAGTAGTTGCTACGCCGTTTCGGTAAATATTCATATTTTTTTCTTTTCTTCTCCTCTTCCATTTTCATTTTCATCTTCTTCTTGTTATGCTCCTCAACTACGTATTTTATTGCATCTTTTTCACACTCTTCATCTAAAGAAGAGCTTTAATCCAAATCGTTTATCTCCAAGCCAGTGTTGTCAAACCCAAAAACACCGTTCGCCAAATCATACCCAAAATTTTCTTACGACCACATTATTTAATAATCTCAATTTTTTCTCACTTCTCATACATCAAAACCTTCACCTTAAACCCTATTTATACTAAAATCATCTCCCAAAATAGTCGTTGGAACTCGTCACACTGGTGTGATGAGTTCCATTGAGTTTTAAAAAAAATTAATCGTTGGCCAACGGTCGAAAATTTCAAATTTTTTACCCTTTGAAACTTGTTACGCCGGCGATACAAGTTTCATGGCCATTAAAATATATATATTACAATGTTTTTTAAAATTCTAAAATTAAATTTTATTCAGACTCGACATACCCGCGTGATGAGTCCCGTGAAATATATTAAATATATTCGAACCTTATTAAAAAATTATATCCAACAAAACTCATCACAAACTGAACTCATCACACCGATATGAGGAGTTTCAATTACACAGAAACTTTTACCGTAAATCCTAAAATAAAAAAATAACTTGCCAAATTAGACTAATTAACCGGCCCGTTGGCGCCTATATTATCCCACTAATTTTACCGTTTTAAACACCCTTTTTCAATTTTTTATTTTATTTTTTTTCCTTATTACTTTCCCTCTTTAACAAATAAAAATAAATAAAATTCTCTAGCTTCTCTATAGAATTTGGGTGGATTTTGTCGTCATCTCTTCCAGTTGTTGTCGATAGTATACAAATATTATCAAAATTAACCAAGAGTATCTCATTAATCGGTGACAAACCTTTTGACTTTGATTTTTTCTATCTTTCATTATCCACCGTTAAAGTATCTCAGTTTTCAAATAGAAATCTTTTCTTTCATCTCATTAATTGAATTTACAAATAGAAATCTGAATTACCATGGACACCACCAACCGAAAGGATACGACGTTTTTCCTTAATTTTTGGCTGGTTTTGTTTATAGGACACTACCATCTGAAACCCATATATTGTCCTATGCTTTCCTCTTTTAATGGATTTCATCATCCCTTCTTTCATTTTAAATCTTACAAACGTAAAGGTGAACTTTTTGCCTTTTGTTTTTTGTTCTAATAATAATAATAATATGCTTGTCGGAATCGTCTTTCGGTTTGACCTCGGAATTGGGCTTCGACTTGAATGAATTTGGGTTAGAGTCACCACCAACCACTTTAAAACAAATTTAGATGGGTCAGACACCATCTTACCTGATCTGCGTTGTACCAGAAACGTGTCGGGTTCGGGAGTCGGTTACGGTCAAGGAAGGATTAGCACCCTTGAACCGCCCTTTCGGTACCAATTAATTTTACGGTTGTCTTTATTTGCGAAATTAACATTTAAATTGAAATTCAAAAATTCAATCCGAATTAATTACCTTTGATCGATTGAAAGTATCCCTAAAAAGTCAAAAGTGTTGGATTGTAAAAATGAAAATAAACATGAGAAAATAATAATAAAAATATTAATATAATAATATTAATAAAATATATATATAATATATATATATATAATAATTACCTTGGTTTTTTCAAATCGTTGCCCCTTCCTCTGATTTTGATTCCACGTTTTTCTCTCTGTCCTTTCCTCTTGATGCTTGAGTCTATTTATAGTCTAAAGAAACCTATTTTTAGGTCAGATTTAGAGTCCTACTTGGACTTAAATACTTCAGTTTTAGTGTTTTAATATGACTCAAATATGTTAGTTTTAGTATTTCAATAGGACTCAAATACGTTGATTTATTTTCTTAATCTTACTAAATCAGGGTTGTTGAGTGTGGGGCCTATAAAAATAAAAATAAAAAATTTAATAATAATAATAATAAATAAATAAATAAATATAATATAATAAAATGTTTTTGTAGACCCGGACAAAAACAGATGTCTACATCTGCCTCTTTGCACATTTTTGTGTTAACAAGAATAGGGCAAAGATGAAAAAGACAACCAGTTTTTGTCTGGTTCTCTTTGATTTGAGACTTGATGGTGTTTGTTGTGACACTAAGTCGATCCATTGGGCACGATATCATTTTTCTTGAAGTTGAAATCGTGGGTAAATCGAAAAGTGACTATTTGTTGCCAATCTTGGTCGACCTTGGTCTTCTTCTCGATTTAAAGATCTGGGTGTAAAAATTGACCGGAAAGTAGTTTTTTGCTAACGCAATTGATACGCCCTTGAGCTGAATGGAATCAAACTCGAAGGTCTTTGGCATATAACCCTTCTTGCCTTGAGCTATGATACAAATGATGGTGCCTTTGAGCTGATTGAAGTCGAACTCGGAGGTCCTTGTTGACAGATAACCCTTCTAGCCTTGAGTTATGCTATAAATGACGTGCCTTGAAGCTGAGCGTAGTCGAACTCAAAGGTCTTTGTTGGCAGATAACCCTTCTAGCCTTGAGTAAATGATGTGTCTTGAAGCTGAGCGTAGTCGAACTCGAAGGTTTGATGTTTCAAGAGAAACATTTTCAAAGGTTTTTTTCCAAGAGAAACAATTTCGAGGGTTTTTTGTGTTTCAAGAGAAACTGTCTCAAGAGGGACAAAATTTGTTTCAAAAGAAACTGTCTCAATAAAAACTTAGTTCTAAAAGAAACTGTCTTAAGGGAGACGAAATTTGTTTCAAGGGAAACTGTCTCAAGAGAGACAAGATTTTGTTTCAAGGGAAACTGTCTCAAGAGAGATAAGATTTTGTTTCAAGGGAAACTGTCTCAAGAGAGAGAATAGTGAGCACGATTCCCTTCGTCGTGAAGATGAAATCGTGGATGACCCATTTGTTGTGAAGTTGAGCCTTGGAATTGGATATCCTTCGTCGTGAAGTTGAAATCCAGTATGTTGTTTCGAGGCCAATATCCTTCGCTGTGAAGTTGAATTGAATTCGAAACTGGAAAGTTTGTTGACAGACACTCCTTCTCTGAGTTGGATATCCTCTGCCGTGAAGTTGAAATCCAATCTGGATATGGATGCTGCTTGTGTGTACGATTCCCTTCGTCGTGAAGTTGAAATCGTAGGTGGCCTATTCGCCGGGAAGTTGAGCCAGGAATTGGATATCCTTCATCGTGAAGTTGAAATCCAAGTAAGTTGTATTGTTCTGAGTCCAATATCATCCGCCGTGAAGTTGAAATTGGCTCTGGAACTGGGAAATTGTTTGTTGACAACCAACGTCCTTTCGCTGTGAAGTTGAACTTATGTTGTCTCGAGTCCAATATCCTTCGCTGTGAAGTTGAACTTGTGTTGTCTAATATCCTTCGCTGTGAAGTTGAAATTGGCTCTGAAACTGGGAAGCCCCTTCGTCGTGAAGTTGAGCCTCAAAATGGTACGATATCCTCCGTCGTGGAGTTGAAATAATGGATGTGTGGGTACGATATCCTCCGTCGTGGAATTGAAATCGTGGATGGCCCATTAGTCGTGAAGTTGAGCCTTGACTTGAATATCCTTCATCCTAAAGTTGAAATCCAAGTATTGTATATTGCGGGTGGACACGATTCGCTTTGCCGTGAAGTTGAAACCATGAATGACCCCTTTATTGTAAAGTTTGACTTCGAGCTAGATATCCTTTCTCGTAAGTTGAAATCTACTCTCGAGCAAATTGTGTCGCTTTGAGTCCAATATCTTTCGATGTGAAGTTGAAATTGACTCTGAATGAAATTGGAAAGTTATTTGTCGACAGACAGTTGCCCCTTCGCTGTGAAGTTGAGCAACCACCATCAATTTCTGAATGTGCTTTGAATCGAGTATCTTTCGTCTTGAAGTTGAAACTTGACTCTAAAGCTGCAAAAATTATGTATGTGAAAAAATGATGCTCTAAAATGCATGCATAATGAATTAGTTCTTGTTTTATTCATCGGACAGAATCTCATTTTTTTGTCTGCTGGTTCCTGCACGTGGAGGAAAGACCTTCGGAAGATCTGATAATTCACATCAGGATATTGAATTCCCAAATATGCCCCAATATTCGATATTGAATCTCAAAAAATGCCCCAACATTTTATGTTAAATCTTAAAAAATGCCCCAACATTTGATGTTGAATCTTCAAAGATGCCCTCATTGTTCCTCATTTCTTGCTTCAGCATTGATTTTAAGCATGAGCTTGGTGTTTGATAGCCACATGTCATTTACCAAGATCCACTCAGAGAGATTGTCTTGTTTTGAAAAAAATGTTTTTCTTTCTCTTTTAAAAGAAAATATCAAAAAGAGTTTCCAAAAATGTTTAATAAATTTTTTTTGAAAATATTGTCTCTTTCACGATTTTACAATTGAGACAAATCATAAAACTAGAGTTCATTGGATATTAAAGAATTAATTACATTGTTAATCCTTCAATAAATTATAGCTATTTGACACGTGCCAATATCAAATCTATTTTTGGGAAATGGTTAAGCAAAGAAAGGATAAAAATGTCTCAAGTTATTGTGTTTGGTCAAAGGTTTGGCATTTTTGTTTACTTGATGCTCAAAGGTTTGATGGGGTAGCTTGCATGCTCCTCTATTGGAAGTGTTCTCTGATTCCCAACTTTCATGGTCACGCTCGGATTGTGCGATGCCTTATCAAGGAATTTGTGTGATCGCCTCAACTGCTCAATTTTTGTATTCTAACCGCCTTTTCAGGTTTTCAACTCGAATCCTCCTTTGGTTTCAAGACGTCATTCGTAATTTACGTATTAAACCCCCTTTGTTATTTTCTCTATCATACATTAATTATACTATTTTTTGCAAATAAAGATTAATCTTGATGGGTGTGATAAAATCTGAATATAGTCTCTTCTGTTTAGCAATTCATGTATGATTAGAAGGGACTTTTAAGGCACGTAACGTAGGTCATGGTTCATGGTTATGAAAGAAAGGGATAAAAGGCCCAAACAAGTGTTTAAGAGTGATTGAACCAAGGATCAATTCATTATGATGTCTTCAATCATATCTTGCTCAATTTGAATCTGCTCGTATGTGTCTCTCTCTTGATGCTCTATGATCTTCGAGTGGAGTGATTCAGTGATTCAGAAATGATTGTGCTTGATCAATCTCATTTGATGCTCTATGATCTTCGAGTGAAGTGGTTCAATGATTCGAAAATAATTATGCTTGATCAATTTCATAGTTTGAATCTCGATGCGTCGTTTGAATCGATAGAATCTTTGCATATGCATCTTGTCTTCTTTTTTTTCTTCATTTTTCCTTTGTTTTTTCTCTTTTTATTTTTTATTTGTTTTTTTCTCTTTTTTTTCTCTTTTTGTTCTTGATTGAATCTTCGTACTTGGCATTTGGTTCACCTTTCGGTATCTCATCTGAATCAATGTCTTCACTCATGAGAGCAGATTTTCTCCACCTTGCCCCCCAGTGTGGAGGGTGATCCTTGGTTAGGGTTGAATAAGAAGAAAAATACTATAGGCTTAAACAGGGACACAAGGAATATATATTTTCTCTTGTTGTGAAGGGGTAAAGAAAGAAAACCGTTCATCATTTCATACATGGAAGCTTTCATAGAAGAGGTATCCCTAGGGGGATAGATTTTCAGGATTAATTTTATTCACATGAAAACAATGTAATTAGTGTATGATAGAATTATTTCGAGTGAATTCTTCTTTCTGGTTCTTTCCCCCAACATGTCTCAATGATCAGGCTCCCTGCGAGATGCCCCAAGTTGTGTCTTAGAAGAATGCTCATGTTCAAATGAACAACTCAATGCCTTGGGTTTTAATGGTATAAAAATGTCATTTTTGAGTCTAAAAGACAATGGTGTGACTTTATTGACTCAAAGAAAGGTATGAGTGTATCAAAAAGATAAAGACATTGTTAAAAAATTTCAAAGGGAGGTAATGTCAAAATTTGGTCTTTTTGGTAATGACCATGAGTTATTTTGCGTAAAGAATCAAGGTATTTTATTTTGGGGTTGAGACAGGATAAGAAATGCCTAATCTTGTCATATGTCAAAAATCTATAATTCTTGAAGAATTAAAAGAATCCTTAATTCATTTAATATTCGAAGAACTAAAGATTAAAATTTGTTTAATTGTTTCACCTTAGAAAGTAGCATAAATTCAATCGTTTAAAAGATTAAGCAAACATGAAAGATCAAAGACATGTTCAAACAAAACAATCCTCTAAGTGCAAATGATATATGCAATGCCCCCTTCTTCGGCTGTCCGTGCCCCTGAATCCATCAGGTTTTGGATATCGCGCTTCAGCGCCTTATAGTTCTCAGAGGAATGTTTGGAGCATCCTATGTGGCAACTGCAAACAGCTTCAACATCGTAGCCCTTAGAATATGTGGACTCTTTTCTCAGATCATCCTGGCAGGCTTAGTCATTCAACCAGCTGATCGGGCTCATTCGTTGTGATTTCAGTTTTTTTCTTTTGATGTTACAATCTTGCTTCCATGTGGTGTTATGTGGTTAAAACCACTTCATCGAATCTTCCATGAAGAAATTTCATGTTTATGAAAATGCTTAAAAATGAAATGTAGATGTAAATTGCAAAATGCAAAAATGCATGAAATGTTCGAGGCATTGATCCAAAAATATGTCTGTTATTATAAATAATCTTTATTGGGACAAAAGTGTTTTATCTTTTAAGAGACAATAAACATATTTAAAGGACATCCGGACTAAATCCTCTAGACCCGGAACAGGTTGACTAGTCATTTGCCTTCGTCTTTCACCGGTTGAATAACCTGTCGAACCGCTCTGGCCTCTCTAGATGAACCGTGAAAATATTGAGTTGTTTTTTGTACTGGTTCCTAAAAGTATCAAATGACTGCATCTCTAGCTTTCATCCTTTGCTGAATCGGAAACTCCATTGAAATCTTCCATCAAAGAGATTATCCGAAATTCATTTGCTTGTTTCTTGAATTTGTCGACAGTGATTTGCCATCTTGTTCTTGTTGTCTTTGAATGGACTCTCGAGGTTAGTAACATTTTTCTCGTCTTGCCCCTGTCACTTTTGTCAAACCATTTTTGAAAAGTCAACTTTTGATGTACTTGATTATGGGCACTACGTCTTCTTGATCGAATGTGACACATAGTTGCCTTGCAGATTGTCATCCTTTTCTTTCTGAGTTTTTTCTGACCATAGTCGGATCCCTCCGTTCTTTATCTCTTGTATTACAATCCCTTTGTCCATTAATGCAAATTATTTATGGTTAACGAACACATTTTTTTGGTAGATCAACACCTCTTTTAAATGATGCAAATGATGAAAACGAAATAAAAGAGAACAAAAAGAGTTAGTGAGGTAAATCAAAATAAAAAAAAATCCTACCCCACATGATATCTATCTCACATGCTTATTATTCATACCCAGACATGATCTTTATCCCGCATGCTAATTTCAAACAAATCCAACCACATATTTGTCTAGTTCGCATGCTTTGAACAGAAAAGTAAAGTAGGAAATAAAATGAAAGCAGCATAGGGTTTGTAATGAGGTTTCGGGGTGGACTCTAATTACTTATAATCTCCTGGTTTAGGCTCTACAAGGTATCCGAGTTCTCCTTGCTGGTGCTCCCTTGGGTTTGCCAGACCCTTAGTCCTAAACCCATTACAAGCTTGTGTGGACTAAGTTAAACTCGAGAGGAAACATTCCCTTATGCCCGCACGGTGAATAAATTTACACGAAGACATAAGGTATATGAATCCCGAAGATTACTTGCTAGGCCCGCACGGAGAATAAATTATCGCGAAGGCGTCGCTTTCACCCCCAATTAAATAAGGTTCAGAGCTCGGGTATAGAGTCTTAGATGAAAAACTTTGAAAATATGAAATCATTTAAAAACGTCAGTACAACCGACCACTTTCAGTTGGGCCTCGACTTGAATGAATTTGGGTTAGAGTCGCCACCGACCACTTTAAAACAAATTTAGGTGGGTCGGACACCATCTTACATGATCTGCGTTGTACCAGAAACGTGTCGGGTTCAGAAGTCTGTTACGGTCAAGGAAGGATTAGCACCCTTAAACCGCCCTTTCGGTACCAATTAATTTTTCGGTTGTCTTTATTTGCGAAAATTAACATTTAAATTGAAATTCAAAAATTCAATCTGAATTAATTACCTTTGAACGATTGAAAGTATCCCTAAAAAGTTAAAAGTGTTGGATTGTAAAAATAAAAATAAACATGAGAAAAGAATAATAAAAAATATTAATATAATAATATTAATAAATATATATATATATAATAATTACCTCGGTTTTTCTAAATCGTTGCCTCTTCCTCTGATTTTGATTCCACGTTTTTCTCTCTGTCCTTTCCTCTTGATGCTTGAGTCTATTTATAGTCTAAAGAAACCTATTTTTAGCTCAGATTTAGAGTCCTACTTGGACTCAAATGCTTCAGTTTTAGTGTTTCAATAGGACTCAAATGCGTTGGTTTTAGTGTTTCAATAGGAGTCAAATACTTTGATTTATTTTTTTAATCTTATTAAATCATGGTTGTTGAGTGTGGGGCTTGCAAAAATAAAAAATAAAAAAATTAATAATAATAATAATAATAAATAAATAAATATAATATAATATTTTTGTAGACCCAAACAAAACAGGTGTCTACAATACTATATAACACTTTCTCCAAAAATATTAAAAACAAGGATGGATGTAATGGGACGAGCAAAGGATGATTGTTTTCCTAGATTCCGTATGATATATGTATATTAAAAAAATATAAATATATATATATATATATATATTATATATACTTATAAAAATAATTTAAATTTAAATCAAATAATATCATAATATTATAAATATTTATAATTAAATTTAAATAAAAATTAAAAATAATCAACTCAACTCGATTGATTCGTAAAAATTTCAATTCAATTTCAAATTATAAAATAAAATTCATTAATTCAAATAATTTAAATAATTCAAAACTTTTTTACTTAACTTGTCTGGTCGATTACTCGCCCTAATAATAAGCTGTAATTTTAACTCTTCAAAATCCATAATTTCCAATGAGTAAAAAAAAGCAGCAATTTTTAAAATAAAATTAACAGCCAACCAAACTTGGAGAAACATTAGATTTTTTTACCCATACCAGAAAATAGCCCACAGGCCACAGCCACCACCTTCCCCTCCCTTCTCCCAGAATTTATATATTATTTTCTTTTAGTTTTAATTTCTTTCTGGGTTTCAGTTTTTCCGTTTACTTCTACTTCATCTTCTTTTTGTTGTTGTTGTGGTTTTCAATTTTTTCTTTTCTCTCTTTTATCTTTTTGTAGTGATTTCTTTTATTTTGTAAATGAAATCCAAAAGTGATTCTTCTTCTTCCTCCCTTCTTTTGTTCTTCTATATATCAGCCTTTTGTTCATTACGCTGCGTTCTGGGTTCTTCTATCTGCTCTCTTGAAGCTGATGTGTTCATTAGAAATATTCAGTTTCAATGCTCTGATTCGATCTCTCCAATCCCCCCTCTTAAGGTAATCTTTTAGCTCAATTTTGGTGCAATTTTTACTTTTTCTGTATTTATTGGTTTAGGAACAATGAGTTCCTGGCATTTAATTCAAATTTTCATCAATGATTTTTATATTTATTTATTTATTTAAAATTTTTGATTCTAGCTATTTATGATTTTGCCTGAACCAGCTCAAAGAATGGAAAATTTTTATTAAATTATGGGGTTTTTAGGGTATTATTGGAAAATTTTGAAGAAAGGCTTATTATTGACCTTTTAAATGGTTAGGGTGTTGGTGTTTAATGGTATCATTTAATATGCAAAAAATTAAACAAAGGAGAGAAAATAGAAAGGAAGCTGCAAAATTTATGAAACATTTCATTCGATAATATTTAGCTTGCGTACGGAATTTGAAACCAAGATCACCTAGGAATTTGAAACATTTCCTTGTAGGTTTTTTCATATATTTGGATGATCATATTCATGTCCAGATATGTATTAGACACTAGTACTTCAAGAAAAATGAAGAGCTGTGGCATGATAGTCTATTCGGGCTATGTTGTATGCTACATACACTACTTAAGTCTTATATTCTAGGATTAAAGCCTTCTGCAGTTCAGCAGCAGTATAAGCTGGATTAGTGAAACATGTTATCTGTATTGCAAAGCTTTAATTGAGGATACGAAACATTGAACTTGATCATAGATGACTCCCATATCGGTTAAATAAATTAGGGTTGCAATTTGTTAAATAATACTATTATCTTGACTTCTTGAGCATCATTCAACTTGTATATCGGAAACGTGAATAATTAGGGTTCATGCTTTTTTTTTCTTCTAGTCATCACATTTATGGTAAGTAAACTTGCCATCCTTCTCGTAATTTAGCTTAGATCATTGTTCCACACTTCCATGTGATTTTAAGAAATGTTTTTAGGATTATCAATTTTGCATGACTTGCAATTTCTTGGAGGCAAACATTCTGATAACATGTTGTTTATGTTTCTCTGCAGGTTGATGGAGACTTTCTTGACAGAGCATTGAGTTCCAAACAGCAAAATGGTTACACTTCTGTGCTCTTTTATGCTTCGTGGTGCCCATTCTCTCACGGTTTGTGCCCAAAATTTGACATTCTGAGTTCCATGTTCCCTCAATTAGAGCATCTTACAGTCGAACAATCTTCGACTTCACCAAGGTGTGTAGCCACTTATCTGACTTTTGTTATTTTTTGTTCTTGACTAAAATGATTGTTGTTTTTTTTTTTTGGGGGGGGGGGGGAGGGTATGTATCATTTTGTCTATGTATTTGGACATTCAAGGTCATATCAATATATATATCCATGTTATCAGACATAGATGTCGATATCGGTAGTTAATGAGAAATGAAGAGTTGGAGAACAATATATGCTAATGACATTTGGTGAATCAGTTAATTGAGGAAAACACATATCTATGTCCAAATTCCGATACTAACAAAGTAGTTAGTCTTTCAAACTAATACTTTTTATACATGTATCACAGTATATTTTCGAGGTACGGAATTCATAGTTTGCCTTCAATTTTGATTGTGAACCGAACATCAAGGGTACGATACAATGGACCTAAAGATCTCCGCTCAATTGTTCAATTTTTCAAGAAAACAACAGGTATTTACTCCGAGGCCAAATATATATCCACTTCTGCTTTTGGCTTTTAAAAGCATAATGAAGTTGTAGCTCGTTAAAAGTAACCGGAGTTTGCTAGTTTAACACTATTACATTTCTCTTTACACCAATCTCTGGATTTCAGGGTTTGAACCCGTTCAATTTGTTGCTGAAAAAGAACCCAATGCATCTGGAGACCACGACAAATATATAATGTCTCGGGATGAGTCGTCTCCTATGGAGATAGTAAAACAGGAGCCCTACTTAGCATTTGCTTTGATGTTTCTCTGTTTAAGAGTATTTTTACTCGTACTCCCAGAAGTACTGTCTCGTCTCAAGGCTCTCTGGATTTCCTACGCTATGCAGTTTAACTTGGAAATATTCGGTGAGACGAGTCAGTTGCTTGTGCGAGCCCTTCACATGGTCGATGTTCGTAGAGTTTGGACCAAGCTGAGGCTACGCAAGACCCAGAATTTTCAGCAAGGTGCAAAGAGTGCCCGTGTTTGGGCTTCTTCACTAGCATCCGTTTCTTTGGGAGAATCTTCAGCTAGATCGTCATCATCATCCTAGATTGGAGTTTTATAGAAGTGAGCTATACCATAGGAGAACAAATCCATCAGGCATTGTTTTCGATGCTTTTCATGGTAAAAAATTAGCTGACCCTTATTCCCATATGTAAAGGGGTAAGGGGGAGGTAAGATAGTAGGCTGTCTCTAACGCTAGGTTGAAAGCAGCTTCCGTGGGAGACCTCCATATTATGTAAGTGGCATGTAAATCTGAGATCATCTGCGTGTTTCCATTTTTGTGTATATTATTTCTTTTTGGAGGCACAACTCTATTAATGTAAGCTTTACTTTAAAAAACTCTTCTTTCTTGTAAGTGTTGTAGAAATAAATTTGTTCTGGGGAATGTTTTTTCTTGCTCGAAGGATCTGTGTTGTTGGGTTATGTTTTTGAAAATTCTAGAAATGATCTCTTCTTCAGTCAGAAGTGCATCCAAACTAGCCGCATCTTATCGAAAGCGTTCATTGTTGGCAACGCATTGGCCTTACGTGGCAAGAACAATGTTTTCTGAATGGTTCTTTAGAGAAGGCACGATTACCTGACCACGTCTCTCATTTTAAATAAAGGCCTTATTGGTCTACATTGGCACGATTACCTGACCACGTCTCTCATTTTAAATAAAGGCCTTGTTGATCTACATTTGAAAACCAACTTTTGATACAATTGAAGGGGAAAAAAATATTTAAACCGAAATTTAACTCAACCTTAGTGGGAACAAAACTTGATTTGATTTGAAAAAATAAATTTTTTTAACTCGGTTTGATTGAATTCAACTCGAAAAAAAAAATTAAATTCGAGTCGAGATATAAAAGAACTCAAATAATTTCAAGTAATTTTTAGTAATTATTGGATTGATTTTTAAGTTTTAATTAAGTCTCTCAACTATGCATAATATTATATATATATTAAGAGTGTGAAGAAATATATATGTATATCATATATGATTATAGAATTCCGTTTAAATCGGAATTAAATAATATCATAACTTTATAAATTTTTACAACTAAAACATAAACTTGAACAGCTGAACTCGGATTATTTCATAAATTCAACTCGACTCTCAAATAAAATTTAAATTATAAAATAAGAATTATCAACTTAAATAACTTGAAATTTTTTTACTCAACTCTATCAAATACTCACCATTACACCTTAATTCTAATCAAGCGAAAAACTCAAAATTTATAACTATAGAATACATTTAAGGCTTATATAACAAATAAGTACATAAGTATTTCATCTTTTTCATTTAAGTACCTAAAGTATATTTTAGTCAAAATAAATACCTAAAGTTACCTTTTTGGTCAAAATAGGTATTTAAAGTATTTTTTTGTCAAAATAGGTACTTAAAATATTTAATTTTTTCATATAAGTACCTTAAATATTCTTTAATTAATGTCACATCTCAACTCCTTTAGAACTTAGATGAAAAAGATTAAATGGTTTGTACCTATTTTAACATAAAATACTTTAGGTCTCTATGTTGACCAAAAAGATGAATTTAGATATTTAATTTGAAAAAAATACTTTAAATACTTAAATTAAAAAAATGATATACTCTATATAATTATTTGTGATACAAGCCTACATTTAATAACTTTGTGAAAACGTAGCTCTACTCTGTTACAAAAGTGTTTTCCTGCTTGAAATATATAAGCAGTGACAAAAGGTTGCACCTAAGCAAAACAATACACAACGTTGAGCAACGCATGTTTCAAGGCATTGTCTACACTTTGGATTGGACCAAAGCCAAAAAAAACTTTGAATTGCAGTAGTGTTGCTTTGCATCTATTTTACCTTTATAACCTATACAATCTCCGTATTTTCCATTAGTAATGGAAGAATAAACTCACCCAGCATTGAATATAATTGGGGGCGGGATATAAATAAAGAAGAGATCTTCACTGAAGACCAAAAGATGTGAACTTTCCCTCCACTTATGCACAAAATAACAATATCAGTACAAAGACCCTGCACATAAAATCAATTAAATCAAACGTATTAAACAAGTAAAACATAGTTTAGCTGGATTGGTGGGTGAGGATGGGATACAGGTATACATCTGACATGAATATGTTGAATCTTTTCTGAGTTTTTTCATGAATGTGAATAATTGTTGTACAACCGTATCCCATGTCCAAAATGTGTCGAATACTGATATTGAACATGGGAAGTTTATGAAAAATGAAGAGTTGAGTAGAGCAACGAAGAGTAAAACGTAATCGAAACACTTAGCTGAATTGTTCATAAGCGAGAAAATTTATGGCACTAGATGTAAAGAGAGAAGCTCACAATCAAAAGGGCAGTAATTGATTCATTCATCCATCCATCGATTCTCCTCCAAAAGATGACCGATCACAATACAAGCGCAAAGAAGGGCGACAAATAGGTTCAGAGAAACTACAGAGGCGTGACCTGAAGTAGAGATTGTTTGCAACTTAGAAAATGCAGCAGTTAACTGTGATGTCACCATATTGATCCTTTTTTTGAATTAAAATTCCTACACAACAAACTGATTTTGAGTGTAGTAGAAATCCAAAGCTTTAGGCTGAGATTTTCCTTCACTTCCACTGCATATCTTCAAAACGGTTCTAACTTATATGGCTTCAAGAAGTTTCAAATCTCATAATCTTTTAAGAACCCTGTCATTTACAAAAGCACAGAAAAAATCAAACAGTCAAGACTCATTTCCTCTCATATTTCGTTTATCATTTTTGCACTTTCTCACCAACCAAACATGAAACATTATAAAAATTATTATCGAATTAATTTGAAGGAGCAAAAACATATGCACGAACTGTTCTCTTCTTTTACTTCTCTATCCTCTCACTGTCTCTGTAACCAAACATTCAAGAAAAAACCTTACCGAATTGTTTCGGAGAATCACGACATGCATGAAGGAAGCATTGGAATTTCAGTTTTCTTAAACATTTTTTGGTAGATTTTACAAATAATTTGCGATTTTGTGGAAACAACACGGAATTTCAAAAGGCTATTGACATCGAAGAGAAAACATAGCAAAAAAAAAGGAACCTCTATTTGGAAAATTTCTGACGTGAACCTTCGACTCTCCAACCAATCTCGCAAAAATTACAGCATTCTTGAAAAACATATATATAGTTTACGAGAATTTTCTGCATATATATATATATATTAAAAAATTGTGGATGGATAAAGAGGAAAAGAAGCAGAGTGGGTTACACATTAGAATGATGAACACTGAACACGAAGAAATCGTAAATTTAAAATTGAATTAGGAGAGTCAGATTTAATAACGGATTTCTAAATCAAGTTGTTTCTAAAGTGATGGTTTCATGTAAGACTGGGTTACGTGGGGTATAGCGCGCCCTGCTCCGCGCTATACGCCACGTAGGGGTATAGTACGGATCAGGAGCCGCACTATACGCCGTACCAAAATTATATTTAACGCGATCTCTGATCCGTGCTATATAATAATTACATATAACGCGGTGCAAGTACCGCGCCTTATATGTTTATAAATACACTCCTCCGGTTCTCACATCTCCTCGCATCTCTCCTCTCTTATAAATTAATACAACAATTACGTCAACGAGTAATAATTCTGGCAATCTTCTATATTTGAATCTATCAATAGACCATATTCAAGGAAAAAATTTGTTATACGCTGTATAAAATTATTAATATACAAAATCAGTTTTATAATTACTTTAAAGTAGTGAAAATACGAATGGGTTCTTCACAATGGACATAAAAAGGGCAATCGATACTATGCCCAAGACTGCAGCAGCAGGAGACATCCGTCGATAGCATTACGCCTGTAGTCAGTGGCTCAACACATCTCCCTGTACAGCAAAGCCAAAACTGTCGAGCCCCAACTGAATGATCCGGCGAGACGAAAGTCGCTAAGATGTCGCAACCACATGCAGTGAACTAGGTTGCGCGATTTGTCCGGCATCAGCAACTCTCCTATCAGCTGCAATATGCATGCCCGTGCATACATCTTAACCTCATCCTCAGAGGCGTCTGCGCTCAACTCCCGAAAATTGGCATCTAACCAATTTAACGGTATCCTACCTCCGATAAAATTTTCGGGACACGTCCTAGACTATCCGACACAAAGTAATCCAATAACCGAAAGCTATCTCGATATCACATTACATCCACCAGAAGCCCCAAGTGCATAGAAACATCTCAAGCGTGATCGTGCACTCTCCGCACGGAAGATGGAATGTGTGGGTCTCCGGCCTCCACCGCTCTACTAAGGCAGAAATCAGTCTGGCTCTATCTTACAGTGACCCTGATATCTACCTATGTAACCGAATACAGCCTCTACTAAATACGACAAGACACGGCTGGGTATCACTAACTTAAGATTCCTAATAAAAGGATCTAATACACGGTCCTTCTCATAAAAATAAATAATTATAAAAATTAATTCTTAATCTAATAATCATGCATTAAATAAATCAACTAATTATTACTAATAATTTAAATTAAATTAAAACGTTAAAATGTTACCGTATCAGCAAAGTGTCGAGATATTTAATTCTTAATCTAATAATCATGCATTAAATAAATCAACTAAATATTACTAATAATTTAAATTAAATTAAAACGTTAAAATGTTACCGTATCAATAAAGTGTAGAGATATATGATTTCTATCCGAGCGAAGTAGACTACCTTACATTATATATCTGCAAAAGAATTATATTAGTAAAATATTAAATAAAGTAAAATACTTAAATAAATTAAATACATAATAGTAAAAATATTATAAAATATACATTAAAAAGAGAGTATTTGAGAGAAATTTAGAGAATTTGAGAGAATTTGGTGTAATAAAAGTGATTGAGGATGGGGGTATTTATAGGGAAGATTTATAGGGAGGATTGAGATGTGGAGGGGCGGGTATTTAGGGGTATAGCGCGCCCCCTGCACCGCGCTATACCTCACGTGTCAGATACCCAGGTATAGCGCGGATCAGGGGGTGCGCTATACCTACGTGACGCAAAATCACCGTATATCGCGGGACAGGGGCGCGCTATACCCACGTGACGTCAAATCAGCGTATACGCGGTTAAGGGGCGCGCTTTACTGCTACGAATGTTAGATCAAAAAATATAATCTGACCGATGTTAATCAGTAAATATACTGATCACCGGTGATTTATAAAAAAAAACGTCATTAAACTTGTAGTGTACGGCAATAATTTGCAGTAGTCGATGGTGGTTTGTCATATTTGACTATAGTACTATTATATCTTAGTTTTTTAATCAATTAGATACTGGTTAGTCATACTTACATCAATCTTTTCACTGTGTTAATGTTCAATTCATGTTAACATTTGGTATCAAAGCATGTTTTAATTTTTGCCTTCGTTTTTCAAAAGTTTATATGTTTCTCAAAATTATGTTACCATATTTTCTTAAAACTTTGAGAATTTTTTGTTTGCAAACTTCTTTTTTATAATCGTTGAATTTGATTAAAGAAAATTTTCTAATAATTCAAAATTTTATAAATTAGATTCGATTTTAAAATAGATAAATAAAATTTAAATTATAAAATAAGATTCGTAAATTTAAATAATTAATTTTTTTTAAAACATCCTTTTTAACGGACGTGATTGTGTATCCGACATTGACCTCGGAATCGGTTAGCAAAACCATATCCATTATGTTTTTCTTGTATCAACGGATGCGGCGATATGATTTAAGATTCAATGCTTGGATTTACTGTGTTGAATATATATGTATATATAAAGAAATCTTCAAATGGGAGTTAATTTCAAGGAAAATATCTAGGGATTTTAGGGGGTGGTATAATGCAAGATTGGTGAGAATTTCAAGGTTTGTAAAGTAGCTGTAAGAATCCAGCTACCATAAAAGAATATTCAGCTTTTTTAGTGATAATCACTAGGAACACAATGTGCGTATAAATGAAGAACCCGATGTTATCCAATGGAAAATTTTCAGCTTCTTGTTGGCTCTTTTACATATTGTAAATATTTGAATTCCATCTTTCTCCATGGTGTAAAGCTTTGAAGGGTCTACCGAAGAAGAAGAAAAAAAAAAGAGATGAGAACACTTCATCAATGGCTGAAACTTGCCACCACCTGCTGCATAAACTGCTTCATTTTCATTGCCTTTGCTTCTCCTTCACTTGCAGGTTGATTTCTCTTTTCTGTTTGATGTCATTCCATGTGTTTCTGTTTTTGTTTGAATGAAAATGTTCACCTTTTGTTTTAGATAACAGTTTATGTCCGTTTGGATCCCTTGTTCGTACAAAGGAAATCGTAAGTTAAGGTAGGGAAGCAGCTGTCAATACTTGAATTCGAACCCAAATTTACTATGTCACTTCATGAGCTTAGCTATATGAATTAACTGAATTACAATCCAGATCATGTTGGTTTTATATAAACAATTCAGACCTGGTTGAGCCTTTTGTTTCTTAATACAAAGGAATTGCAACTTATAGAAGAAGGGGTTGTTGGGTACTAGAATTCGAACCCAAGCCTCTTGCACGTCACTACATAATACTCTTTGTTGACTGTGTTTCTAGATAACAGTTGGGCTTTGAATTGGACATTTTAGAAACCTTTTTCTATTCCGTTTTGTGCTTAAACAGTTTTGATTGAGGATAATAACAAAGATTTTGCTAAGAATATTTTGGAGTATGAGAACTGAAAACATCATGTAGGATTGGGAGGTGAAAGCCATATTTTCAATCTTTCTAGGGGATTTAAATAGCAATTGCAACGTGATGCTACATTTATTTTTTATGGCTTTGACCTTTTCAACTGTCTATATTAATCGTAACTGACTATGATAGACGTGAACGCGAATGAAAATGTGTCTGTGGATGCAGTTTAACAAATTTTCCTATGGTTTGCAGACTGTACCTTGAATTTCACTTCATACCCTTACTTACCAAGTGGTGACTGCAGTGGTGACAATAGGAAAGTTATCTTGTGGGGCATGATATCTTCACACCTTTGCTGTCGAAACGCCCTAAATACCTTCGCTCAAGCTCTTGCAGTTCAAGCTAATAAAACTCCATACGGTACCATCTTCATTGGACAAGATTCATGGAAACAATGCAGTTCTCCGTTTCCAACACAACAATTGGTTTCCATAGAATCTTGTGGATTCGGCAATTTTTATTCGGGCAGTTCCAAGTGTACAAATTTATCTCTGTCACAATTTCAAGGGAGTCCACTTTACTTGGAAGCAGTAAAGTTATGTTCTAACTTGAGTTCTTCATTTCAAAGCTCCTGCAGAAACTGCACTGATGCCATAGCAAGGGTGGCTGAGTTTCAATTGCAACTACTACAAAAGAAGACTCATAGTAATGAAAGAACGTTGTGTAATCTAGCCGCTGTTCTTTCGGTTTCTGCTGCAAATAACACTGATAGCTCTTTTGGTGCAAACTTGTTTAGCTGTATGTCTTCTTTAGATGTTTTTGGTAAGGACCATAACTTATTTAGAAGTCCTTTTTTCTTACGTTCAAGTCTATGTTACTCCGACTTTTCATTTTTCTTGAAGTTTCCTTGTCTAACATCTGTGTCTGGGACATTTTTGGACCTGTGTATGGAGAGAAATCCTCCAACGACTTTCCAAATACATGGGAAGACTCCAAAACATACCTGTTTCGGATACATACTTATATCTGACACTCACACCCTAGTCTGAGTAATATAAGTTCAAGATTCACTAATCCTAACTTCGAGCCTTTGTTTCCCTAACAGATCCAGGCTACATCAAAGTCAAAAGTAAGTTGAATTGCTTATCACCATCTCTTGCTGCTGTTTGAGTCAAGGATTTAAATTGTGGTAGCGGTTTCAGTGAATATCCATGATGAATGTCACCGGAGAAAGCTGAAACTGTAAAATAGCGTTTACTTTAAACCCCTGGTTTGAGTTGACATTGAAAAACCTTTAAAAAATGCTCACTGAAATCATTTTTAGGGTCCCTGGAAAAAGCTCTTCTTGCCGTCTTTGTAGCAGTCATGGTGCTGATTTTGATCCTAGTCTTGGTAAAATTTGTGGCCTTAAAGAAGGAAAAGAGCGAAAGAAAGCTTCCAACACCAATGCCATTAAAGGACAGCAATACCTGGACTGGTCTCTACAGGTTTTCAAAGGCTGAGATTGAGAAAGCTATAAATATTAACAATAGAAGGAAGAGTTTAGGCCAAGGGAGCGCCGGCGAAGTTTACGAAGGCAGGTTGCCTAGTGGACAAGTTGTGGCCATTAAGGAGATAAAGAAAGGCAACTCTTTGGATACATTCGCTAGGGAAGTTGCAGGTCTTTCCCGGATACGACATCCGAACCTCGTTTCTATGCTTGGTTGCTGTATCGAGGGTGATGAGCAGTACTTGGTCTTGGAGTATTGTCATGAGGGGAACCTTGCTCAGCATCTGCTAAGTAATTTTTTCTTGAAACAGTTACATGCTGCTTGTTCTTTTAGTAATTTGCTATTTTTTCACCCCAAATTGCAGTGTTCAAGCTTTAAGGACTGTGGCATTACAGTGCTTGGATTCGAGTCTCAAATCTGTTGAATGTCACCTTTTAAGATCGAGAATTTATGAACTCACCTGACTATGTTTCATTCTCAGGGAATGACTGTGTCTTGACATGGGATAGAAGAGTTAAGATCCTAAGAGACTGTGCACTTGGGCTGAGGTATCTCCATAGTTACATTGATGGATGCATTGTGCATAGAGATATTAAGGTAATATTGATCATAACCTAGTGATCCATCCTTATGACCTATGTCGCTCCGATCTTTCATCTTTTCTTAAATTACCTGTATCCGACACTCGAGTGCAAGTAACAATCTACCAAAGCTAGTAACTAATTATTCATATAATTGTTCCTAAATTCCTGTGTTGTAGCTCACAAACATCCTCTTGACTGAAAATTTGGATCCCAAACTCTCGGATTTCGGGCTAGCAAAGATGCTGGGAATGGAGGAAAGCAAAGTATTCACAGATGTGAGAGGAACCATAGGTTATATGGATCCAGAATATATGACCAATGCAAAGCTAACCAGTGCCAGTGATATATACAGCTTTGGCATTGTAGCCTTGCAACTTCTATCTGGACAGAAAGTTATTGAGTTGGATCTTGATGCCAGCGAGCAACTAACTCGAAAGGTACGTATTTTGATATTGATCACGGTAGTAAGGTCACTTCAATCCGGAATATAAAAATGCTAACCAACATGAATATGATGTAGGCAATGGATGTGAGCATGGGAAAACGTCCATTTACGGATTTTGAAGACCCGAGGCTTCATGGGGATCTCTACAGGAAAGATTTCGAAGCCATTTTACATATTGCAGTACTTTGTGTTGCCAAATCAAGTAGAGGCCGGCCACCTATTGATGTTGTTTTTGATGAGCTAGAGAAAGCTTGGAAAAACACCAAGGCCGAAATGGTCTGATTACTTTTACATTCAATCCCTTCATTGTTTATATAAAAATCTATCTGTTAATGCAGGATTAGTCCATACTAATTCGTTGAAACTTGTGATGCAGAAGAGGAAAGAAACCGGTACATCGGCAGCGCCACAGTCGATGGAAGTGGTTTCATTTTGACATACACAAAAGAACTTTGATTGTGAATGCAGAGGTTCATGAAGTTAATATTGTAAAATGAAAATCAGCGTATGAATCAAAATAAAGATTGGAATTAGGAAAGCTATTTTCATCATTAGACATGTATGATACATACAAAATGAAGATTATGTCAATTACTATATATATTTGTTGATTTTTAAGAGGAAGATGTTGTGACGTTCTCTGTAAGTTTATTATCTTATGAAGACTAAACTACGCAGACCGTTACTCTTCTACTAGTAAATTTACATTTCAATCATCAAATTATGAAACCTTATATTTTAATCACTAAATTTATCATTTCTTTTATCATTCAAGTCACACCGTCATTAAAAAACAAACCGAAAAATGGAATTAAAATTAAATGCAAATTAGACATTACTAAAGAACCTTTTGTTATGAATTTAGTAGTCCATATTTATTTTCTTTATGCATAAATTACGTCATAAAACATTGTATTATGAATAAGTTTACAATTGGATCATCGTATTTTAAAAAATCATAATCAGATCATTCTATTTGTTGATTGTAACGGACATGACGTTGAGATTATCTAGTCTCTTGATTCAGTTGTGAACTAGCAAAAAATTAGAAAATTTCAATAATAATATTCAAAATTTAATCTTATATTTACTAAAAATTATTATTAATATTATTATTATAAATCTGAGGTGAATACAAAGTGGTATCGAAGACTCTCAATCATATGAGAACAATGAACACTCATAACCCTAAATATGCGTTGCTCAAACTTGAGACATCAAATGATAGGAACAAATCTCTTAACCACTAAGATTGTTTGGTTCGTTCACTCTTGTTTAAAGTAATCACCTTCTTAAAACACTCGCAAAGATTAGACTCTTCAACAGAAAAATAAAGAGAAAGCATTGAATCAAACTGTCTGACCATCAAAATATTGTAATCTATATTTGCATCAACAACCCAATCATGCTTTAGAAAACAATTTCATGAATTAGACTGGGGAAAAAGGGTAAATCCCAGATAATAACAACTATATGCAACATATCGAGCTAAGTTTTCCGATATATGCCGTTGGAAAGATTAAACAACTTTTGTCCCATGGCTTACTTCTTTATCTTATGTACACAGATCACCTGCCGTCCATCAATGTTGATAAGCAATGAACTCCTTACATTTCGACTCGATCGATGCCACTATCTTCGTCAGTCTCCGATCCAGATTCTCCTCGATAAATGATATTCATGATTGTCTTTGTGGCTTGGCCGACGGCATGAGAAGTTTTTCTAGCAGCCCCTGCCACAACGGGTTGTATTGAGATGATTGGTAAACTAGCACGTTCTTGAATCATTGCTGAATAAAGAGGAAATGGGATCAAAGAAAAAAAAAGTAAGTCGAAAATCAATAAATAGCCTTTATGTTAGGCCGACTGCAGGGGATGGGGAAGTTCAAGAGCAAGTTTTTAACTTACACATGGTCTGCCGCTGAGCAAGTGAACCGATCTGCTGAATCCCGGCTTCAGCGGCCTGCATGGCTTTAGCTGATTTGTTGACGCCATCAGTAATCTCTTGGCTGAGTGTGAGTGTCAAGTGCAAACCAAAGCATTATACTTTTGCAACATGGGAAAACAAGCAGAAAGATTAAAAGTCGACGTCATATTGTTCATTCGAGAGGTCATCACATCTATTGACTATAATATGCTATGCCTCCAACATAGTTTCCCCCCCCCCCCTAAATTTTCCGTATATTTGAGGATCCTTGGAAGATCGTATTTGTATGTCAGACATGGATGCTCCGAACTTCAACAAAAATAGAGACTCAGAGCAACAAATGCATCTCTATGCAACAAAAGATGAAAAGTACAATTTAATTGTCACCTTAAATCACTTAATTCCAGTATAAGATCACTAATCTCCATGCCCGAAAGCCTAATTGCAGCCATCGTACTGGGAAGTTCCTCTCGAGCCGTATCTGCGAGCTTGGAAAGGGAAACTGCAGCTCTTCTCATTGCCTGCCACAGACAAAAAAATCAAAATAAATGTAACAATTATCAAATGCAAACTAGACCTAATCATATATCCGATGAAAACTTATGTTTAATTTATCCCGACTAAAGCATTCATTTCTTCTGACTAGGGCTCACATAGACTTTCTAAAGATCACATGCAGCTATGTTGAAACCGATTATAGTAGAGGCATATGCCAAAATCCGGATGAACAAGCATGAACTAACTTGTCAATATTGACAGTACAAATCTCAAAAAAGGCATGACAAAGTCATGCAATATTAAACATTATTTTCCATTATGCATTTCAGCCAATATCAGATCAGATCACATTCATAACATGAAAAGAAAAAGGCAAGTTCGATTCGTACGTGAAGAGGTGAATAGATGGCCAATTGTATCACATCGATGAAAAAGATTCAAATATGATGTCGGGAAACTTACAATTAGTGTTGGAACAGCGGCAATGACCAGACTTGTAAACGCCACAGAAGCCTGCATGTATCCAAGTGATTGGTATTAATCAATCAGAGAGGAAAAAGAAGAAAATTTGATAAAAATGAAAATCACAATACCGAACTTAGTCTTTAATACCAAAGGCAAAAGATGTCATAAAGAATTCAAAATGAAATACTTCCAATGCTCCCCTACCACTGCCAATTGAAAGAATCTATTCAATTTTCAATTACAGCCAAAGACACAAATCAAAATTATCTGACAAACAGTTCAACTACCATAAGCATCAGACAACTGCAAGAATCTACCAAAACTATAATAAGCTATGATCAACAAACACAAAAAGATATGATACAATTTCAAACTTCCTACATCACAAAACCTTAATATTAGAAGTTTCTTCAAATTCCTCTTCCAACCAATACTAAAACAGCAAACAACTGCATAAAGCAAGCACTTAATAACCAGAAAACAATACCCTCCAAACAATAACATAGGTTTGGGTATTAGGGTACGGATATGGTTCCAATAAGAGCATGTTAATTTTTTTTCTAAATTTTAGATATTTTCTTTGTATTTTCTATTGACAATATGTTTTCATCCCCTAAAATTTTATAAGTTCATTATTTCCTAAAATTTTAGAAGCTCGTCCCTAATGTAAAATGATGCGTCCGTCCATATCAACAATTTCACATATATTGTAAAAGCCATATGCAAACAATTGATGCCTATCAAACTTGAAAAACATACATTAAGCAATAAGAAGCACACACATAAAACATGCCAAAACAAAGAACTACCATTAAAAAAAACTCAAATAAGCGCCAAATGATATCAAAACCTTAAAGAACGACCCATTTACAGAAATCAAATATAGTATAAGAACATATTAACCACACTTTCCAAGCAATGAAAACCCAAAACAGAGCATGTTTATCATTCAAATATTCGCATACAGGAGAAAAAAATGTAAGAAAAATACATACATAAAAAAAACAAGATCCAGAAAACTCCATAAAATAGAAAACACTCACATAGAAATAGAACAAGCAAAAAACAAGAACTACCCAAAGAACCCAGTCACCTGAAAGGCCTTAAAACCATACCGTACAATAAACAAAAGCGAGCAGATAGAAGGCTTGATCACTCGAACTCATCTTCTGGGTTGAAATAAAATTGGGGACAATTGGATTACCAATTCCCACGTTGTAATTCTCGTGAGATTCTTCCTCGAGACTAGATTTTGAAGTCTGGGCCAATCCATTGGACTCCAAACTGCATTCCTTTGTGGTTGAATTGGTACAAGGAGAGGAAGAAGAACGTGGGACGAAAGAGGAAGAGGGTCTTAAAGAAAAGGGAAAAGAAGAGGGTAATTTCAACAAGGAGATTTGGGATTTTGCCTTAGAAGGAAAAGAAAGGAATTGGAATAAAGAATTTGATGCGGGGTTTGCGTTTAACAGGAGATTGAGTTTCATTTGAGGGAATCCTCGAGGAACAACAGAGTTTGAGTCTACGAGAAATGAAAGCTAAGTGTAAATTTTGTTTTAAAATAACAAAAAGGAAAAGAAAATTGAGGTTAATGGTGTACGTCCAGCAACCGTTCTAACGGTGCATGCTGTAATTTTCTCAGCGTTTTCTTGTCCAAAAGTTAAGATATGTGGTAATAATTATATTTGTTGTTAGGCTTCGGGTTAGAACACGGTTCGATATTTAATGTCAAATGACTGATAAAAAATTTTAGTAAATATTTTTCTATTTATTCTAAATTAAAAATGCTTATTTTTAAATACTGGATTTTAGTTTACATATATATTTATTCCTGCATATAATTATCAACTCTTTTGACCGTTGTTGTTATCAATCGTCATCGTCATTGATCGTCATTTTCTATAAGATTAGTATAAAAAGGTTAATATTTCATTTCTCTTTCTTCTCTAATATTATTTTTCTATGAAATTCACTTAAAATAAATGAAAATCCATCTAAATGTTTAACATTCTAATACTCTAATCTCCTCCAACGACTGTCTAATGAGACTAGTTACAAGTTATGTTATTTATATTCTCAAAATAAAGTTTCTCGTTATTTGAATTATGAACAATTCATCAAATCTGAAAAGGTTTTCAAATTCTAAAAGGATAATAAATTTTTTGTGTTTAATCAGGGATTCAAAAAATAGTCGTGTAACTGTATAACGACCGTTTTATCGTGGTATTGGCGACCTCCATTACCGATATCAGCCGAAATCACAGTTTGAAACGGAATTACACCCATAACGGCCGATAACGGCCGTAATTTAACGGGTAACGGTCGATCACAGTTATAACGGACTGTTTTTCCTGTTAATTCCGTTACAACATCAAACATCATCAACAACACAATTTTTTCAAAAAATAGCAAATAATATATAAAAATCAATGTACTTTCCAACAAAAGTAAAAAATATATATATTCTCTGTAAAACCTGTAAAAATCATTTACTTTACATCAAAATTAAAGAAGAAAAAGTAATAACAAATTCCCAATTTCAAAGAAAAATCAGAAAGGAAAAAAAAACTTTTACTTTAAAAGAATCTCACAATTTTAAGTAAGTAAAATACATGATTGTTTTAAATTCTTCCTTCTTGCTTCTTGTAACATGTAGCAACCAACATACGTATTAAAAAATTTTGACAAAAAATATTTACAAATCCATCATTTTTTGTAGTTTTGTGGATATTTTTTTTGTAGAAATAATAAGAAAAATTTAAGAAAGGTAACAAAGAAAAGAAAAGGGATGCATTTGAAAGAAAAAAACTTCGATGTTTTTATGTTCTGCCTCCGCCCTCTATTTTCACGTTAGAAGAATGATGATATTTTTTTATGTTTTATCTTTACCCTCCTTAGGCTAGGGATTTAAAGATTTTTTTTTTATTATTATCATTTTAGTTTTAATATTTAGGCATTTTGGGTTTGAAGTTTGGACCCAAAAGAACCATATAAATTTAAATAGAATGGAGTATTTAAGTTATTGTTATGGCCTTAATAATTTACCACATAAAATTAAATAAATTGTGTTTATGTATTAATAAAAGTTATAAGTATTAGAAAATATTCTAAAAATCATTAAAAGTGATTTTCTATAATTATAATTATAATTACTATATTTTATAATAAGTTGTGCGAATTTTAAAAAAATCACGTCCGCGATACTCTCAGTGACCGCGATAGCATCCGTTACGTTCGCGACCGCGATAAACGTAACGCAACCGAAAACGCGATCGTAATTTGAATCTGTGTATTTAATTTTTTGAGATATAAGAATTTTAAATAAAATTTGAAATAAAAAAGTAATAAAAAGTAATAAGACGTGTTCATCAACGTTTAGGTGGTCGAAAAAATGTTAAAAATAATTATTTATGACGATGGTTAAAAATGAGTAAAAATCCTAACATTAATAAATAAGATAATGAAGTAGAATGAAAAATCAATTTTATTAATTTTCATGTCAACATTAAATTGTCACATCATCTAATTAACAATTAAATAATTACATCGAAAAGATGATACTTTGAAGGAAAGCATTGCACTACGTAAAAAAACACTGAATCGCAGACCTTGACGACGACGACACCAAGAAGGAATTTGTTATCACACAACGGCAATAAGAAATGGCAGCGACCACCGGTTGACTAGATAAAGAACAATATGGAGGGGGATGGTGCAGTATCCAGCTATGGAGGCGATGCAGCAATTGGAGGAGCGTTCAGAAACGATGAAGGAAGTTGGATCTTTGGATTCTCTAAAAGCATAGGAAAATACTCGGTAATTCTATCGGAGCTTTGGGCATTGTATGAAGTGTTAAAACATGCGGTGAGATTGTATCTTAGGAAGATTGTGATGGAGATGGATAACAACAATGCAGTTCGGATAGCTCGTGGGACTTCAAACACGCTTTGTGATTATGTTATAGTGGAGTTAATTCGAAGACTGATTGAAAGGGATTGAGAGATGCGGATCTCCCCGATGGTTTTGCTTATGAGCTCGCAATGACAGGAGTCAATCGCGAGCGAATGTTTATGGCGTGGTGGTGAGGTCGCTGGTTTTCTTGTTACAGGCTTAATGTTTCTGTTCGGTGATTTATGATTTAACTCAAATTGAAATGGAATGGAAATTGTGTATGAGTAATATATTCAAATTTGATAGTTTGAAATGGAAACAAGTGTAGGATTAGCATATACTTTCTGTGTAAATTGTAAAAATGGTAATGGTTGATAAGAAGTATAGTACATACAAGATTATAGGATTGATCAGGGTCAATCCGTGTCACAAGTAGGGTAGATATCAAACTGGCTTTCACGCTGATTTGACTCGATAAGCATCAGAACAACTTCCCGCATCGTCGGTCTATCCGAAGGAGACATGCTGGTGCATATCAAAGCAATTTTCAGGACTGTTATCATATGACGAACACTTTTTTCATCTCGTTGATTCAGTCGAGCATCCAGTATTTCAGGTGAGAGCAAGTTATCTTGAACATAATTTCTCACCCATGTTACGAGGTTTCCGCCTTGATCTAGAGTTTGAATGGGTGATCTGCCGGTTAGCAACTCCAATAGGACAACTCCGTAGCTATAGATGTCGCATTTTTCGGTCACTTTCATGGTGTATGCATATTCTGCAGTTTAAATGATAATTTCTCATTAGTTAAATGCAATCAAAATCTTAAAGTTTGCAACATGTTAACGGAGTAAAGTTAATTACCAGGAGCAATGTAGCCATAGGAGCCTGCAATTGCCGACATTGTATTGGATTGTGGCATGTCAATGATTTTGGCTAATCCGAAATCACCGACATGAGCTTCAAACTTTTCGTCAAGCAATATGTTATATGACTTTATATCGCGGTGAAAAATCCGAGGCTTGCAATCATGATGCAGGTAAGCAAGGCCTTGAGCAGCCCCTAAGGCAATCAAGAACCTTGTTCTCCAATCAAGATTGCAGGATGTACCATGCAACTGCTCTCCCAAGCTACCTCTTGACATGTATTCATAAAGGAGGAGATTCGAACCTTGGTGATAGCAGAAACCGTAAAGCTTCACAATGTTCCGGTGCTTGATATTCCCCAACGTTAGAATTTCGGTTCGGAAGCTGTTGTCGATGTTATTATTGCCTTCTTGTTGTGATGCAAGCTTCTTAACAGCAATGGCTTGACCACTTGGTAAGACAGCTTTATATACAGTTCCACAAGCTCCCCTACCAATAACAAACCTCTCATCGAAATTCTTAGTCGCTGCAGCCAAGTCCCTGAAAGTGAACCCTTCCTTTGGGGAGAAGTAAATGTCTGAAACTTGAGTGGCTGGTGGCGTTTCTCGCAAAGTAGTAACCATTCCAACTGGCCTCCTCATGAAATATATGATGACTGTTATTATAATGAGAGAAACTCCACCAATGGTTGCAGCAACTATAGCCATAACTTTACCTAAGCGGATACTTTTATCTTTTGTATCTGGCACAAGAGGGGATGAAGATGATGGTGGATTACAACCACCAAGAGGACCTCCACAGAGGCCTTCGTTCCCGATAAAGCTGCTGATAGCCATGTTACCAAGGCGTGGTAGGGACGGTATAGGCCCTGTTAAGTCATTATATGAAAAGTTGCATCCGAATAAGCTTGATAGATTGGAAAAAGAGCTCGGAATTTCGCCACTCAAATGGTTTTTATTAAGCATAAGGTATTCCAATAAAACAAGATTTCCGAGCTCAGGAGGGATAACTCCAGAGAGATTGTTATAGCTGAGATTCAACGCAATTTGCAAGCCTGAAAGAGCACCCAATGCAGCTGGTATATTTCCACTGAATGAATTGCCCCCCATTTGTAACTCGGTCAACCGAACAAGATTTCTGAGCTCTGGAGGTATTATCCCGGACAGATCATTGTCTGAGAGCTTGAGAAGCTCCAACTGAGGTAGTTTTCCAATATCACCAGGTAAACTTCCCATAAATCTGTTCCTACTGAGATCGAGTCGTTGAAGCATTTTGCAGTTAAACAGTTCTGGTGGTACCCTTCCTACAAAAGAGTTTGACGAGACGTTAAAGCTCGCCAACTGCAACAGATTTCCTATCTCTCTCGGCAACTCCGATGTAAAGTAGTTATTGAAGAGGTGTAGCCTTTGCAAAGCTTTGCAGTTTCCAATCTCCACGGGAATAGGTCCGCTGAACGTGTTCTGGCCTAGCTCGACTGCAGATAGATTAACCAACTTGCAAAGATTTGATGGAAAACTCCCTGTAAGGCTATTTCCAGCTAAAAGAAGTTGAACTAATGATTGGCAATTTTCAACACCAGATGGAATATTCCCAGTGAGCTTGTTTATCCCAAGGTTGAGAAAGATCAGGTTCGAGTTTCGACAAAGATGCCGAGGGATCCTTCCTGTAAGTTGATTGTCTGATAAATCAACTACCCAAAGTGAGCTATAAGCCCCAAGCTTCTGAGGAATGGTATCAGTGAATGAATTCTCAAAGAGCTGAAACATGATAAGTTTTTCCAAATATTGAAACCCGGTTGGAATCCGACCAGTGAGATAATTTATGGAAAGATCAAGCTTTGACAAGTTCTTCAAACAGGTAAGGTCAACAGGGATAACACCAGTAAGCTGGTTTTCAAAAAGATAAAGCAACTGCAATCCTTTTATGTTACTAAACTCAACTGGTATCTCTCCGGTCAACAAATTCTCCGAAAAATCGATTTGTTCCGCAAATGAGAGGTTCCCAATCTCCCTTGGGATTGTTCCATTCAACTTATTTCTGTAAAGGAATAACCGCTTGAGATCTATAATGCTCCCAAGCTCCTTGGGGACCCTTCCAACAAGCTTGTTTTCATACAAAGCAAGAGTTCTCAAATTTGTACAATTTCCAATCTCTTCTGGAATTAAACCAGAAAGCTGATTACCCCAAAGGATCAACTCTCTCAAATTCTTAAGCCGTCTGATCCCTTTCGGTATTGATCCGGTTAACACATTTTGTGCAAGACCAAGATACTGCAAGCTCTTACGTGAACCTAAATTTGAAGGTAAACTCCCTGTCAACAGATTCTGACCGGCTCGAAAACTCTTTAGTCTCCTAAGATTACAAAGAGATCTTGGCAATGATCCATTGATATTGTTGCTATATGCAAGCAATTGTGTCAAAGAAGAAAGATTCCCAATCTCATCAGGGAAAGGCCCTGATAATCTATTGTTGTGTATATCAAGAGTTGTCAGATATGAAAGGATGCCTAATTCTTTGGGAATTTGATCTTCAAATTCATTGTCATGGAGACTGAGAATCTCCAAATTTGAACAATTTCCAATCTCTTTTGGAATATTCTTAGACAACCCATTGTAGGAAAGATCAAGGGAATTCAAATGAACCAATCCACCAATGCTTGGAGACAAAAAACCAGACAGGTTCATTGAACTCAAATTAAGGGACTGAACAACAACGTCGTAATAATAATAATCAATGGTGGCACAACTTACACCATTCCATCCACAAGGGGTTGGGTCATTAGGGTTCCAATTGCCCAAATTATCAAACTTGTCAACAAGATTACTCTTGATTTCAAGAAGATACTGACCCTCGGAGTTGAGCCCTTTGGATTGATGAACTAAAAGGATATGAACAAGTGTAAAAATAGTGCACAGTCTAGATATCGATGATTTCCCCATACCCAAAGGCTGAAATCAGTGTTCAAATCAAATCCGAGAAACATAAACTATATCCAGATTTTCATCAGGTTCCGAGAAAACCCAACCTGAAGTTGAAAAAAAGGAAGGAATCAAACTATAAATATACCAATACATACATTATAAAAATGAATAGAATCAAATGCATACAATAAACAGTAAAACGTAAATAAAACAAAAAAGGAAAGACATTGGCATACCTCAATGACTATGGAGTTCATTGCTACGCAACCAACTTCAGGAATTAGAGTTTTCCCAGAAAATAATTTACAAATAAACCTCGAAGGCTCAAACTTTGTTTGAAAATGATTGGGTTTATGGTGAAAGAAACTGTTTTACAGAATGATTTTCAGACGATCCTTTTCAGCTTTGTAAGGGAGAGATGACCGACAAAGAACTATTATGTTCGTCTCTCTCACTCCATGATCTCGTTGCCGTTATATATTTTATTGCTTCATACACTGGAAAAGTCTGTTTATTTTTTTTAAGTCTGTCTTCCGGATTTCAATTCTTAATTTAATCTTTTATTATTTTATATTTTCTTAATGACAGTGATGGACCTAATGTTAGTATGAAATTTTTTTAAAATTTTGGAAAAGAACGAATTTATAAAATTATAACGTAAAAATATATAAAAAATTTAAAATAATTTTAAATTTTTAAAATACGACTGCCTTTTCTCGCATTTCCTCGATCCATCTTGATGGATTTCGGTGCATTTTCAAGCTTTCAGCCAACCAATTTTGAGTTTTTTTTTTTCTTTCACCTTCCCCTTTATATTCTTTGTTTAAAAAACCAAAAATTCATTAACTACTCTCTACTATAATGTAAGTGTTAAGTGAGAAAATAAGGGAGGTCAAATTATTTAATTTAAAAATATAAAAGTTTATTAAATATTTAAGGGTAAACTATCTATTTGATCATTTACCTATTACTTAGTTTCTTTTTTAGTTACTCAACTATTATTTTTTTCAAGATCATATTAAACATTATGTTTTAGTTGTGTTTTGTCCATCTCGTTAAATTTTTATCAGTGATGTTGACGTGATATATTTTTATTTTTTAATATTGATATAGTATTACCTTATGGTGACAAGAAGTTGGCATCACTATTAATTTTTTAACGATGGGTAACCAAAATAGAAAAAAATCATAACGTTAGGTATGATTTAAGAAAAATAATTAGATGACCTAAAAACAATTAAGTAATAGGTAGGTGAATAAATTATAATTTATATTATATTTAATTAAAATTTAAAAGATACAATTTAATTTATCTAATATATACATTTATAAAAACTTAAATAATCACTAGGCCAAAATATTTGAGAGTGCGAGCCACTTTCACTCTCTTTTAGTTCTGTCAATAATAAACACTTACATACATTTAAAATTAGATTAAAAAATTTTTACTTTAATTTATCAAATGATAATCGATTAATAATTATTATTTATATATTTTAATTATAATTTTATTTGCATTTATGCTTACATAATACGAAAAAGTAATTGTTGTTATTTTTTGAAATCTGGAATTCGAGCATCATGAATATCAGGGATGTGAGCGTTCAATGTCGAATAATTGAAAATTATCTTTAAATAGATATTATATTATACTTGCCCCAGATTAATAAAAAAATATATATATGAAAAAGTAAGATATAACTGAATAACTTATATTAGCATGATCATTAAAATTTTCGTTTTTAACATCAACAAAATAATGGCACCTCATCAATTTTTAACATATTAAAATATTATAATACACTCATTAAGGGTATTTATTGAGCAAGACAGTCGCGAGTTAGATAACAATCCACAAATATATAAATACAATATTTAAATAAAATGTGAAGAATGGGGAGATAGATAAACGAACCTGTCATAACTACCGAATTAAAGATGAAATCGTGATTCAATAAGGTGATTTGTGTTTTTGAGAATTAAGATTTAAGAAATAACAAAGGTGTAAGTAACTGAGATGTAAGGAGGTGGGAGGAAGGGAAGCGTCGAAGAGTGAAGTTGGGTAATTAGAATTTGATTTTTTTTTGGTGTAGTAAAATAATAATAATTAATTAATAATTTATTATTTATTATTTATTTATTTATTAAAAAAATTAGTATTAAAAGTTATTAAAAAATTAACGAGATGCTCTCAAACTTGTCGAGTGGAGTTAGACTTTGCTCCACTCAACTCATTAAGTTCTCGAGTTTAAATTCAGGTCGAGTCATCCCAAATTAAACATTAATTGAGTTTTGACCGAGTTGAGTTTGAACAGCTTAGGAGTTGCTCAACTCATTAAGTACCCTAATACTCATCCATGCCTAATCTACTCTCTAACTTAATATCAATGTTAATCAAATTATTAAAAAACTAATATTTAAAGAAATAAACAATAACGTGAAAAATATTACATGCTTATTGGTAAAAATATCATAAACAATCAAATTTTAATTCATCAAACGTAAAATTTGCTATGCTATTAATCTATTGATTTAAATTGTTTTGATTAATGGTGACTTTGTCATCAATTTTAAATTCTGTAAGTGATTTGATTAATAATGAAATTAAGTTAGAAAATAAAGTAGGTATGAACAAGCGTATTCTAATATTATGTATCATTAAAAATTGTTAAGTGTTATCAATGTCCAAAAACTAAGAGTTTTAAAGATTTTCTTAATACAAGTCATTCTCTGTAGAGCAATTAGTTAAAAAAACTCTCGATTGACACATTCTCCCTATGATGGGTTGGGAGGGTCATCCCTATAATGGGCCTCTATAAATCCTGATATGATTAGCCGATCAATAGATCAAATAACAGTGATAAATTCAAAAAATTATCAAAGTTATATATGAAATGGAACTCATTAAATGAGTGGCCTTAGTTATAAAATGGATTGTTGTTTCCTTAAATATCTCGAGTTCAAGCAACTACTTATGCAGAGTATGTATATATTATAAAAAAAATTAAGAAAATTTTGAATATATACTACATTATAATCACCTCATTTTATTAAAAAGAACGTACTATATGATGTCATCATTTCATTCGAAAGAAAATTACATTAAATAAGAACAATTAATAAATAGATAATACCCTTTGTAAAAATAAATTAAAATATAAAATTAATAAAAAAATTAAGAAGTATTACAAAATTTAAACACAATTTATAGGCTTGAAATTCAAACTGTTGGTTGCTTGAGATTGTTTTCCATATCAATAAGGCAGTCTCTCTCTCCCCCATGTGAAAAGAATAATATTTATCCATATTCTCCTCTCTCTCTCTCGATTATTATATGTACTCAAGTCAACTTGTAATTAATTAGAATTTGGATTTTATATATACATATAACAAATTTTTCATGTCTAGAGAGATTTTAGGATTTAAATATTCTTTAAATCATTGAAATTAAGAAGTACTTATCGGGGAATAAATTAAATCAATCATTCATTTAATATTTATCTTAAAATTATATTATAACTTAAATAAAAATATTAAATAATCATTTAAATAAATTACTTTTATAAATAGTTTGGATAGTGTTAAAATTATTTTATATTTTATTAATCAAAACTCTATCAATGAGTGTTGGCACAAGTGGTTGGGATTCAGAAATTTGAGCTTGTAATGTCAAGTTCGAATCCCACCACCGTCACTCTTGGTGGGTAATCTGTAAATTCCTATGTAAATCTTAATTGGGTCTTAGGTATGCCCTGATCCTGGATTGAGGGAGCCACCCTGACTTAAACTTTAATATACCCAAAAAAAACTCTTCATTTTACTGCTAAATGTGTGGGGCAAGTTTGATTGGATAATATAATGGAGAAAAAAATTGGCTGAAACAGGTGTTGGGGATTTTATTTTTTTCAAGAATGGTATTTGCTACAGTGTTACTCGGAAGATACGGGAAATATTTGACGTTTTTCGGAGATATCGAAAATATATGACTTTTTTGGTAAAAAAAATACATAGAAGATATAACGTATTCGTTATATTATATACAGACTGATGGACTTTACAATCCAGAAGTTGCCATATTATATGGTCGTCTTTGAATAAACTATAATGTTAAAATCATTATTTTACCTAAGATATCTTTGAATAAACTCATTTATTTAACTAATTAATCAATGTTAAAATCATATGCTATTTTTATTATAGTTAAGTTATATCTGAATCTGATATCCCCATTTTACACCTATGATTTCCATTTTTTATCCACTTCTATAATTAAAATCATTAGTTTTTACTTTAAGTAAACTACCCAAATAATCCTCCAATTTTCAAAGTATTATCAGTCTAATCACATCAATGGAAACTATCTACATCACCTTTTTTTTCTTCATATTGTTTTTAAAAATAATAATGTTTATTTATATTCTTTTATATCATTTTTAAAAATCAATATTTAAATAGGCTGATGAAATGAAAGACAAAGAGTTGGTGGGTCAATCAAAGACAATGTCTATTTTCTGTTTATTCTGCCTAAACCTTAAAATACAAATGGGACAGCTGTAAGCAACATGGCTATATCTACAAATGCTCGTCATTGCTGATGATTTCCTCCATAGTATCACATTTTTTAAAATAGAGTAAACTACACATTTAATACTTCAATTATCATTTTTGTTTCGTTTTGGTCACCTAACTGGTATTTTTTTAAATCATATCTAACATTACTTTTTTATTTCATTTTGATCACTCATCGTTAAAAAGTAACAAAAATGCTAACGTGACATTAAAAAAAATCAATGATGACGTGGTATCATCTTATGGTGACACATACAATCATTATCACTGTTATTATTTAAAGGTGTATTGATCAAAATGAAATCAAAACGTAACGTTAAGTGTTTGTATTAATTTTTTAAAATACAATCAGAAATAATGTTTAATAGATAATTTTTAGATAAAATGTGTTTACAAAAGACATTTAATTCTAAATATAAAAGTAATTTTTTTACGTTTCAAAATTTTATTTTAATTAAAATTATATTTTTAATCATTATTTTGTTATCTTATAATATATTTATTTTAGAATTTTAGAATCTTTTATCAAAACATAATTATATGATTATTAAATTACCCATAGCTTTGAAAATTTTGTATCCTAACATGTCAAATTTTTTGATAAAAATTATTTAAAATTTTATATATTTTCTTGGAACAAATAAAGTCATTATAATTTTATTTATTTTTAATAATATATTTTTATCATAATTAAAATAGTATTTATATATTATAATATTAAATAATTTACATATATTTTAATTTATAATATTATGTTCAAAATAATTATTAAAGGAAATATTTAAAGTAATATTAAATACTTAAAGATTAATAATTTTGAAATACTTTTTAAAAATATATTTTTACTCGACTTTTAAAAAGCAATGCTAAAATGATCCGAACTCAATTATGACTTATGAGTTTCGATTTGAAACGATTACTTCAATATCACGTTTAATTCATAAAATGAATAATTAAATTAATCTACTTTAAAATAAGAACTTTTTTTATATTTTATTTAATTAAACTAATATCGAATTAATTTGTGTTGTCAATTCAATTAACAACTTAATATATAATATAAATTTATAATTTAATTAGATAAAAGTTATTACATGCTTTTTTTAATAAAAATATGATAAAATACACAAATGATACCTCGACTATAAGGTATTGCTTTATTGTGTCTCTTCACTGTTAAAAGTTACAAAATGGTCCTTTAACTATAGATGTCATTTTGTTTAGTGCCTCGACTAATAACATATACAAAATGGTCACATAGCTATTCATATATTCCAAACTCGTCATTTTTCGTTAAAAATTTGACAATCTAAGCCTGACTGAAATATGTTAAAATCTGATCCTAAAATCTCAAATAACTATCATATCTCAGTTAGCAAGTTAACGTCTAGTTCAGATGATTGTCGAGTTTTTTTTTACCAAAAAGGACGAGTTTGGAACATATGGATAGTTCATAGTCAAGTGGTCATTTCAAACTTTTAATAGTCGAGTGACTCAACAAAATAACACTCTATAGTCAAGGGACTATTTTTGTACTTCACCCAAAAAAATATAGCTCACGGATGTCTATCTCTTAATCGATCTAAATATTATGACGACAATATATATAATAATTTTGTATATGCATGAATGGAATATTTTTAAATAAACAATAACTCAAATTGGTTTGTTCATTTGTTTAAAAATTCCCTTGAACTTTACCGGTTGTGATTATCTAACAAATCACTATTTGAGAGGTTGGTATGACTGTTTATATTGTTTATAACTAAAAAGGGGAAGAGAGATAAATTTATTAATTAGTTGAGTGTTTATATTATCTTATTTTATGTGTATTCAATCTTGATATTTACAATTAAAATATAATATCTCTAATTAATAAAAAAAATAGAAAGAAAAACCCAACAAATTTACAGTAATTGTCCCCCAAGGAATATTTTTAATGTGAGAGATATTCAAATATAAAAAATCTGATATAATATGATTATAAGATAAAAATAATATTGGAGTACACAAATTCATGAAAGACCAAGTCAGGTCAAAACCTGCCTCGTTTGTTAGGTCATATATTTATTTTAGGTCTTTTTTTATAGTATTGTCCTATTTTACAAGTCAAGTTTATGCTATCAACCTACCTCAAGCTAAATTTTTAGGCATATAAAATAATTTAGTCTTGCATTTTAAAAAATATTTTAGGTGTAATATCATAGTGCATAATTAAAAATAGTTTTCATATTTTATAAATTTCACCAATTTGAATACTAAACTATTAACCTCAATAATTAAGCTACCATTTCAAAATATTTACCCTTTGAAAATATTTTGTATAGTTTATTTGTTTTTAAAATTATTTTCTAAAAGTTATGATTATAAATTATTATTTGACACGTAAAATTATTTTTAGAAAAATCACAATAACTAATAATTTTAGATAAATTATACTCCTAACTATTGTAGATACAAATTTCATACATGGTCAAACTTGAAAAAATAATTTTATTAGAAATTATTTCTTTAATAAAACCAACTTTTAAAATAAAACTGTAAAATTTAATGTTAAAAATTCATTTAAAACTTTAATAATAATTGGATGTGTATATTGTCACATCCCGAAAATTTTCGGTGTCGAAATCCAATAGATTAATCATTTAATTAAGATTATTGAGACTAACATTATATTGAAGAAATTATAAATGGGACTAAGTATGAATAAAATCAATTTACTTTGAGAAGGACAATGATTGGATATTGATTTTTGGACTAAATTGCAAAGGTTGGAAGTTTAAGGGACAAATTTTTAATTTGGTTAAATAGGAGTAAAAAAAGGAAAAATATGGAAACGGTTGATTTTAATTGGAATGATAGTATGGATCAAGATAATTTAGGTTTTGATTCGGATGCTTCGTGAACAAGAAAAGAAATTGAGGACCAAAGCGTATAGTGTCAAATGTTGGGAATTTATGAGAATTACATAAGAAAGTATTTTCAAATAAATATTAAATTGGAATTATTATCAGTATACGAATCAAAATATGTGATATAGAACTCAATATTAAAAAATGGAAATAGTGTTGTGGTGAGAAGAAATAATATTTTAAGGGGATTTTAATATATTATTTAATTTTATATCAAAGATTAAGAGTAAGTTAGAGGCTTTTATAAGAATTTTTTTTTTACACAAAAGTTTAGGTCTGGGGTAATTCTCCCAGTCCAGGGTCAGGGCATACCTAAGATTTACATAGGACTTTACAGATTGCCCACCAAGTGACGGTGGTGGGATTCGAACTTGACCTTACAAGCTCAAATTCTTGAATTACAACCACTTGTGTTGGCTTTTATATGAATTTATTGTAACATATATTACAAATGTGTTGTATTATATTATAGAGGTTCAATGGATCAAATTTGAGTTTAATAGTAACTTTGGGTGTAATTTACCTATTTTTAGTTGGAAGGCTTGCAATAAGTTAAAAGGAAAAGAACTGAGGCATAAAGAGATATACACCCATGACCGTAGGGATTTCAACCAACCTTTGTGCCAACTGCACTAAAGCTCTATTAAAGTGTAAATGCCCGAATTTCATTTTTAAATCTTATCTCATAACTTAAACGAACTTAGACCCAGTATAAAAGCCAAAGTTTCTGGAGAACATTTTTATCTCCCCATATTTTCCCCCCAAAGCTTTGTTTCTCTCAAAATGGGTACCTATGCTACCAACATCGATTCGTTGCTGAACAGTTGTCCGTAGTGTGCACCGTCAACGCCAATAGATTCCTTATGTCATTCTAATCTAGTTGGTACTATTAATGCTACTATAGTCATCGCCATTGAGGAGTGTGGGTTATGGGATGTTTGATTGTTCGAGAAAGCTTAATTTTGTAAAAAAAAAAAAAATAACACCAGTAAGAGACTCCCTCGCCTTTAATCTTAGATCTACAAAGTTTGGTGAGGTTTCGATCATCGTAAAAAAATAGCAAATTTTGAAGGAAAATGTGAAAGACTTAAACTTCTAAATTATTGACAAGTTTCGTATTTGTCAAATAAATAAACTTAATTCTTAATTTAAATAAATTAAATAAAATAAATAATATAGTATAGTATAGTATAGAGAGAAACTAAGGAATTTCTAATTAAATTTGATTTGATCTATAACCAAAAAATCTATAAAATAAAATAAAAGGTGGGTTTATCGAATTTAGTTGAATAAACTAAAATTAAATAATAAAAAAAGCAATAAAAATAAATAATTGAAAGTGATAATGATAGGAGATAGTCTCTAGCTTCTCTTTGACTCGACTCGTCTCGATACTTGAAATAGATTTTACTTCGAAATCTTGCCGGTTACAGTTTACAAGGCCCAACCATTGTAACTTGCTCTTCTCTCATGTGAATTAATTCTTGAAAATTAATCTTTGTTTGAATTTAACTTCGACCATCAATGTTAACGCCAATATATTTTTTAATGCTGAAAAAGCTCGTGCTAGAATTATGCATCTCAATGAGAATTGAACTCGATCTTGATTTCTCTTAGCAGACCGCCACTAAGTTTGTTCTTAGGGATTTGAATTCGCTACAAGCTGATTCTCCTCTCATCGGTAAATCAAAACAACATTCAAGCCAATGTGCAATCATAGAATTGAAAGTGTAAAAAATTTAAAGATTAAGTCAATTACTTAACCTTATTTGTCGAAAATCAAGAAATATACTTGAATGTATGAAACGCTTTTCAATTATCACGAAATGGATTGAGTCATCGCTCAGCTATCGGCTAAAAGAGATTTAGCTAAGCATGGATTGAATCATGCTTAGCATTGTGAAAAGAAAATAATGAAAGAAAAGTAAAAAGATGAAAGAAAATTATAACTTCAATAAATAATCAAGGGAATATAAATTCCAATTTCACTTCAAATGTTGAACCTAAGGGGTATTTATAACCCAAAAATTCTAAGCAAATAAAATAATTAATTCTTAAATAAAATAATAATCAAATAATCAAATTAAAAATCCTAAATCTAAAAGGTTTGTCACTAAAGATAAAAATAAATATTTAAGTCTTGTACTTCTGGTTGAATTCTGCTTCATCTTGTGGATAACTTTATGTCAGGTAAATTCCAATTAAATATTCAAGATACTAACTGGACCATCATAATCTACTATTTTTTGGGCTAATTAATCCAATAAAGCTCATGTCCAAAATAAACTCAAAATAAAGATAAATCAGTAATATACAATCGAAAAATAAGGAGTAAATAACAATAAATATATGCAATATAAAACACTCGTCAATTATTGTTTTCTACTCATTGAAAGAGTCGTGTTGATAGTGTAAAAGCAATAAGATTTCAGATTTTAGATATAAGAGAAGCTTTGTTTGAAGTTGCTAAGGTGATAAATATTCTAAAATAAAAAGTGAAACTAAATCTTTAACCAGTAATGAGCTTGGTGATTTTGGGTTTATAGTGATTGTGGTTATTTTATACAATTCGTTATATGCTTTCAATTTGGTTAACAAAAAATTATATTCAAAAGATATGATTGTCTCTGTTGTCAAATCAAAAGAAAAAAATAGTTTGACGAGAATTTAAATAATGAGATTCCACAATGTGCAAAAAAGTCTTTTAAAATTTGTTATAATATATAACAATGATTATCGATAAACAAATAAACACGATCGAAAAATAAAAACAAAGAACGCATGATTTATGTTAAAAAAACAAAAGGGACACGTCAGACAGAGAAGAATAATTTCACTAATATGAATGAAGAAAATACAAGAGGATTTTGGTGAAAGAAAAACTTGATTTCTAACCCTAACCCTTAATATCTATTTATAGGGATAAATACTTGATTACAAAGGAAAACTAAATAAAATAGAAATCTACTTTAATAAAGTTTTCTATTTTTAATCAAACTGGATTTCTTACTTTCCCAATATTTATATATTAATTAATTTTTGTCACTTTGAATTCGAATCAAACTCTAACAAAATTAATTAATTTAATTGCATCATTGATCAAACAATTATTTCACTTGATAGGAGGTTTGAACAATATGAAAAATATGAAAATGTGTTTGGTTTTCTATTTCTTCTGACAAATTACATTAACTAGTTGATTCGAGTTTAAAATCTTATTTTTATCGTTTAGAAGATGCACTTAAGAAAATATGATATTCTTATGACTTATATGTAGCGTTGAAGTTACTTCAAAAAATTTTGCCCAAAGAAAAATTAGAGGCTCTTGATATTTCAAAGTTCTTGAAGCTTGTTGATTGTTTTTCCAAATACAATTATTGCATATAGGATATTGTTAACCATTCTTGTGATAATTATAATGGTTGAAAGAAGTTTTTCAAAGTTTAAATTTGTAACACTCTAAATTTGATAGCGCCTAAAGTGTTACATTGGGTTGTCGAGACAACTATGAAATTTCAAAACCATTTTTGTTTTCATTTAAAACATCATAAATTCATTTAAAGACATCCACAACAGTTTAAATAAACCGGAGTTTATTTAAATAAAAACATCATTATAAAATAGTTTTATAAACCGGAGTTCTATGACATATAGTTTAAATATAAATAATATAACTCAGAGTTTACAAATCTGAATACAATAATAAATGTCATATGAATATATATGATCACTAAAAGTAACAATACAAAACTCTTAAAACAATGTTGGAAATCATGTTGTGATGATGCTCATCGAACGACTTAATATACAAATTCACGACGAGAAACATTTGAATGTTGAGTTTACAAACCCAATAATATAATCGCTAATCTAAAACAACATTATAAATCTCATAGTCTAAGCTTACAGAGTTCCAATTTAAATCGTAAAATGAACAAAAAAATAAAGAAAAATTGATAAATTTAAGTTTAAATTCCATTATCTATAAGACAATAACTCACTTCTCTGTTTGCCTAATTACGTTTTTTCGCATGAAAAAAAAATAAATTTGAGATATTTCGATTTGGTGCAAATTATAAATTCTTTCGATAAATAAATAAAGCTTAATTTTATCATTAAATACGCAAATATTTTAACCTACGAAGTTAGTTTAAGTGGTAAGCAGTTTGATATCGTTTAAGCAAGTCTCGAGTCCGAGTTCTTATGTATGCAGAAAATCCTCGTTGAGAACTCACCAAAGTCATGTGTACGACTCGAATTAATCCAGATTAGTTAAGGTAAAACCTTAGGAACCGGAAGGGCAATAAAAAATGTATAGTTCAAGAGATCATTTTATATTTTTTAATAGTCAAAGGACTCAATAAAATAATATAATATAGTCATAGGACCATTCATGTATTTTACCCTATTTTATTTTGCAAAAATGGGTTCTTAACTAAACGAAACATTTTTTTTGGTGCTGATCACGAAAAGAAAACCAACTTGACGGTGAAGTAAATAAGTCAAAATATCCCATAAATAGCCGCGGATATATTGGTGATTGAGCTTTAAATTAATGGTTCACAATTCACATTTGATTATTTTTCAGCAAAACTAAGGTATTTTGTATTTTTTAATTCAAAATATTTTTATAAACAGGATTGTAAACTAGTTGAGTTCGAGTATTGTTAAGCTCGAACCGACTCAAAAAGTTTAATATGAGTTTGATTCGACTCGAAAAGTTTAAATCTGAGTTGGATTCAACTCGAAAGTTTGCGAGCATAAAACTATCAAACTTGGCTCTAGCTCGAAAAATCTTGGATTTAAAACATTCTTAAACTTAACTAGATTAAAACTCAAATTCAAGTTTGAATTCGAACTCAAACATAAAAATTAAGTACGTGAAAATCTTAAATTACATTTTTCAAAAAGAAATATTTTAACTTAAAATCAATCAATAAAAATTATCAAATGAAATATTTGATGGGCTTGAGTTACTTTAGCTGAAATAATTTTAAACCAAACTATTAATATCTGCATGATATTTTATGATGCTTGACCAATTAACTATTCGTGGTCAAGAGGATTAAGTATGTTCCAACTTAGCCAATAGATGTTCATCATTAAATAATGTTTGTGATTAGGCGCCGCATTGGTCGATGTAACCTTTTCTTTTGATTGTTTCCATGATAATTATTATTATTATTATTATTAATTTGAAATGTCAATATAAGTTAATATTTGTTAAAAGATAAATTTCAATCATTTAATATAGAACGCTCAACGCTCACACCTCTGATATTTCTCATAGTACTCGAACTTGAGACCTTAAAAAATAACAACACTTCATTTATTATCAAAATCGTTTTGTTCGGGCTATATATATATATATATATATATATATGAGAAAGAGAGAGAAAGAGTAGAAGAAAAATAGAGGATGTGGTCTTTTTTATGAAATGATGAGAGATTTGTCTTCTCTATTTTTTCCCGAAAGTATAATTTTTTAAAAAAATTATATAGGGATTGCTGTGAGACTTATGATGACAATAGCTATTAAATTTCTAGATAGACAATTCATGATATATCTTCAAAAGTATAACACATGTCAATATTTTTTTCGTGTGATGAAATGACGACGTTTTTGAATAAAATAAAATTTTAAATTTATTAAATAAATATTTTTTGAAAATGTAAATAAAATTCAAAATCTGAATCAAAATGATAAATTTGTTTTGGATAGAATGATAATGAAAAACTTGTTTTGATACTTAAAATAAACATGATATTGACTCTTGATAATGGGAACTCTTATTATTAGCCAAAAAAAAAAAAAATACATTATTATCACTGAGACGATTGACAAGTCATTTGTATCAAATTTATGTTGTAATAAATGATAAAGCTAGTTGCCTATGAGATTTATTAGCTAATTAATATGATTAGACTGCAGGTGGCTTAAAAAGTGTCAGAAACATTTTTTTTATCCAATATAAATATATATTGTTTCACACAATAATAAAGAATGCAACTTAATTAGTGAATTTATCATGTCAAAATTTATTTAATTAATATTATATAAATTTATTGCTTATTTTTAGAACTTAAAGTATTTTATTAATTATACAACTAGTTCGTAAGTTTTTGAATATTTCAATTTCAACCCTAAACTATGTTTTTTATTCTAAATTTATCCTTAAATTTTTTAATATTCCAATTTTGATCTCAAACTATGACCCTCATTCTAAATTGGTCCCTAAACTTTTGAATCTTTCAATTTTATCCCCAAAGTCATCAGATATGTAATTTAGTTTCAATCATTGTTTAACCTAATTTCCCCAAATATATAATAATATAACTTGGCTTAACAATTTTATTAAGAAATAATGTAATTAGTATATACGTATAGTTCGGGATGAAATTAAAATGTTTAAAAGTTTGGGATCAATTTAGAATGAATGTCATAGTTTGAGGATGAAAATGAAATGTTCAAAACTTTAAGAATTAATTTAAAATGATAGTCATAGTTTATTTAAAATTTTAGGGACTAATTTAAAATAAGATCATAATTTAAGAAGTGTGATGCAACTAACTCTTAATTATATTTTACTCATAAAACAGTTTTAAAACATTCTATTACATTACAATTCATGAGGACAGTAATTAATTAGAGCCAAAGTAAAAATAAAGACAACATAATTAACACAGCCTTATTAGATTGAAGGTAAATTAATTAAGTCCTAGTAACGGTGTCCAAAGCTAAGAGGGTGCTGAGATTCATGGGAGTCATGTAAGCTGGGGAGCCGTTCAAGATCATATCCGCAATAATGCCATTTGCCCTTTCCGTCGGGTGGAATGGATCCCAGAAAGCATACACGTCCCGGTTCGGGCATAAATTTGATGCCGCCGTACATAATCCCAGTCCATTATATGGCCCTTGTCCACAACATGCTACCTTCGATGTCGTAAATCCTGTTCAAACATTATTGGTGCCGGTAAGTTTTAATAAAAGAGTATCAAATTAAAATATAAATTAAACGGTATATATATGATTATAAAAAAAAATAAAGTTTATGTACTAAAAGGGAGTAAAATTGATAATTTAGGTATTAAAAGTGTAATTTATCCTATATTTAATAATATTTTTTGTAGCTTTTATCATAATTTCATCGTGATAGGGGTCGGTTGCCCTAATAAATGATGTTTGTGCAACTTTTTCTTTGAAAATTTATTTATGTGGTCCAATATACGCACCATAGGCTCCAGGGTTACTGATGAAATCATTGGTCCGTTGCTGTGTATTAGCAGCAATGAAAACATTATCACCCAGCTCGCTATTGAGTCCACTTATCATTTGAACAAGTTGTGGATTATACAGGCCGGCGGCTCGTTGCAGTTCCGCCGTGCATTGACCGTTTGGGCTCCGCATGGCTAATTCTGCGGGACGCAACCCAATGGTCCGGTGCCGGTCACCAACACCTTCCGCGCTCCGAGTTCGTACAGTTTCTGTCACAATTTATGGAATTGTTTTATGTTACAGAATGTATGTTTATGTGACAAATTTAGAACCAGGTTTATGAAATTCACCATTAGAAGTTTTCTGTACTCGGAGATGAGATATCTAACATAGTCCGGTAGACTGAATTGTCGAGATCTTGCGGAAAATGGAACCAAGAAATAGTTGTTAACAAAATCGTTGCCGCCGACGGTGATGAGGACGAGAGCTTCGCTTACGATTCGCTGTGCTTCGTCGTTTCCTACAAGGTCAGCCAACCTGCTTTGGTACTCTTGAAAGTATTGTAGTTGCCTGTACATTCTTATAATGTTTATCTGCGGTGTCACATTGCCATGGAATCACAGATTAATGAACAGAAGAAACCAAACACAATAACAATAGTAACGTTATGAAATGGAAGAAATTTCAGAACTTACAAATTGGATTCCGGTATCATTGAGGATTCCGATACCAGCAGAAGCGAAGTTGGCACCAACAAGTAGCCTATTTCCCTGAAGTTCCGGGCTCAAATACGGCAGCGTCGGCTCCGAACCGAGCGCATCACCTATATGCATAAACACATTAAGTTGATCCAGAATTTAACATATGATACTGATAACAGTAAAAACATCACAATGAAACAAAACAAAAAAAGGAATGTTTTTTCCATTTGAGACAAAGGAAGCAGAAATCTCAACTGATGAAATCAGGGATGTTTTTGCCATTTGAGAAGCGACCGGTGGGGCGCCGACTTGGAGTGTCGATGCCATAAGGAGGCGAATCGGCTCGAGCAGTGGTGGCTAGATAATTGTTATTTCCGTTGTCAACAAGAGAGTCGCCGAATACGAAGAATGCCCTGGCAGCCTCAACGCGAGTGGTTGAAATCGCCATTGCAAGGCTTAAAACTAAAACCAGCCATGAAGCAAGAGCCACTAAGCTCGTCATTGAGGAGCCGATAATGAAGAGAGTGATACACTAAAGCTACTTCTTTATTGAAGACTTTGCTTTTGCTTGTGAATATCAAAGAATAGGCAAGTGCTTATATATATAGGTAACCTGGTATACTTATAGTATGCACACTCGTAATGAGTATCAAATATGAATATATGTATAATACATATATATTTACTTTATTCGTATTTAATATATGTTGTATATGTGAACTTATCAAGTGACTTCAGTAGTAAGAGAGACATTGTTCTCCCTAGAGATCCAGGGCTCAAAGCAGTTACGTCTACATGAATGTGTACACTGTCAATTTATTAAAAAAATTAAATAGATATTACTTCATAATCACCCTATGCTATTAAAAAATATCGGATACATAAATCTTCTATAATAAAATAAATAAAGAAATTCATACTAAAAAAAACTATCGGTTTAAACCAGCCTAATACCCTAACCAATTGAAATGAAATATGTACTTTTAATGCTTTAATTTAATGAAAATATAATTGGGTTTGCAAATGAAGTTTGGGTTAGCTTTTGTCATAAATGTCATAATGGTAGGTGTTATTTCCCCTGAAATCTAGCCTTATAACGGTTGAACGTGAAAATGTTGGGCGCTATATTATTATCTTTTACAATGGGTTTAATGATATTTTTGACCTTTCAACATTTTTAAAAATTATCCTACTAACTTTATCCTGTTTTGACTTATATAATAATTTACGTATGTTTTCATATTACACATGGATTACTAGGTTTATTAATCATTGATTAATCTTCAAATATCACTTCTTAATCACCAAAATATTACTTGAGATTCATTTTCAGCCATTTTAATGAACTTTTTATGAAGATTGTTTATTTGACGAAAATAACCCAACAATATAGTTCGAATAAAGAATTAACGATTATTAAATCAAACTATTAATATAATTAATTTTTTTATAAAGACAACCTATAATAACAGAATTAAGGTTCATATTGACATTGACATTTTGACTAACGACTGTTAAAAACTCTTGTGTTGATCTTCATCGATATTCACCCCCCAAGTACATTTTGAACTTACCATCCATAACACGACTGCCAATGTCGGTTTTTTATTGTAGTGGGCCTCATTTTTTTTAAATGGTGAACGTACCATTTTTAAAATGATTTTTGTTTGATGAAATTATATCAGTACATATCTTTGTATTATATACGATGAATTATATTTAATTATTCATGTTTTTTAAAAGAATGAATAATTAAATGTATTTTTGTTTTATGCGGCTCAAATGATCAATATAAAAATATTATCTATTAGTGAAATAAAGAAACATGCATTTCAATGGTTTTTAGAAAAAATGGTTTGATGTTTGATTTTATGATTTAAGGTTTTAGGGTTTTAAGTTTTATGATTTATAGTTTTTGGATTAATCGGTTTTAAGATTTTGGATTTACGTTTAGGTTGTGATTCTTTTAAATTTTATTCACATACTATTAAATGAATATCAATATAAATTATTAAAATATAATGAAATCAATGTATATAATGATATGTTCAAAATGATAAAATATACCAACGTGGTTGGTCAATATGAGCATGTGAACATGTAGTTATGACATGGGGGCAAGATACTTGATTGCTTGAAAGAACTCATTATCGCACCACCAGTTATGCATATTTACTCAGTATAAGTATGCCATTGCACCTTTCAAAGATTGCATCGTCTTTTTAATGCAAAAGATATAATATCTTTACAAAAATTTTGAACCAATATCATTTTTGAAATCTTCGTAACTACACTAATGTGAGCATATGTATCGAAAATCTGCCGCAGGTTCATAACTACACCTACACCAATGCATGTATATATATATGTAAAATCTTTGAAGTATTCATAACTACACCGTTGTAAGTATGTGTAAATGAAATTTGTGAAATATTTATATCTACATTAGTGTGAGTGTGTATATGCAAAATTTGTCAGTGCAATTAAGATGGAATTGAGACTTATGATAAGCCCTTGTGTTTTATGTTCTATCCACGAGTCGAAGTATAATATCTCATGCATGCTCTTAGTTCGCTTGAACTTTATATTATATCAAGATTTTCATTTAATTGAGATGTTGCAAGAATCTTGTCATATTGTATAGCATTTTGGCGTGTTAAGAATTATAAAATTTTAGATGGTGTAAAATTAAATTATCAATAAAAAATATATAAATACTTAAATCATATGAGAATTTAAGTTTTTTAGGAATTGAATCGTATCTTATAACACCCTCGATATATCCCTAATTATAGACCAGTCTAATAGGGATCTCTATATAAATGATAAAAAAAATGTAATGCTTGACCATTGCCTTTTTTATTTATTTCATTTGTTGGCAATAAAAAAATTGCCAAATAGAAGAAATAATTATTAACTGAAGGCCAAAAGAAGAAAAGAAATAATAAATCCAACTGTCATATGATCAATGTAAATGAAAATCGATATGCAATCTAAAAGTATATATTATTGTTTGCTCCTCAACCTGCTTTTTCAGGCTCTTAAAGTTCTGCAAAAAGTTCCTACAGCAACCATTATTATCTGAGTTTCAGTTCCAAAATAAATAATTGATTTATTTATAATTTTTATTTTTATTTATATTTAATTCGCCTGATCTAGTAAATAATTATAAATTGAGGGGATTTTATTTTTCAATTGATAAGGCGAAGTAGGGTCAACATATATTTATTTAAATTAATTAGTTGTAAACAATGATACAACAAAAATGGGGGCTGCCCTTCTTAATTTAATTTCCATATCACTTCCAAATTTAATTGTGGAATGCCCATTCTACCAATAACTATAACTTCCATTAGAATATTCTAATCATTTGCACATGTTTTTCTTTCTTTTCCATTTTTTACTTTTGTAGTTTGTTTGAGATCTTCGATTAATCCGGGCCAATTAATTTTTATTAAGGCATAATGTAAAAAGTAGCCCTCTACGTTTATTAAAATAATCATTAGTTAATAAACGATTAATGTTCTAAAATATATACCTTTTTACCCTAAAATAAAATGTCAGGGGAAAAAATACTAAAAAAAAGAATAATGGTTAAATTGATTATTTAGTCAAATTTAAGAGCCTTTTTGCCATAAAATGAAATACCATGGGTCAAAATACTAAAAAAATAGTAATTATATTTTCATGTAATCTTATTAGCATATTCACGCACACCTTTAAAAATGATAAACTATGTAGGTAGCCCCTTGATTATATGATACTTTTTAACTAGATCACTAAAGTATAAAATATTACAAATTGATCACTCGAATTTGAAAATTATAAAATGATAATCCACCGTTAATTTTTAGATAGAAAACTAACATGAGATTTAGTCATTCACCTTTACACCTATTATAATTTTTCATTAATTTAAAATCTATCCCTTAGTAACTGTTATTATGCTAATATTATTAATTGTCAAGTCAACTTTCCGTCTAAAAATTAACTGTCAATAATGATTTTGTAACTTTTGATAACTCGAATGATCAATTTATAATATTTTATACTTGAGTGACCCAACTAAGAAGTAACCAGTAATCAAGGAATTAGATGCAGAGTTTAGCCTAAACAGATCATCTAAGTTTTAACTAATTTAATAAATTAATAATACAATGAAAATCATTCTGCAAATTGTTTAGTAAATTTCACCATTAGCTAGACCAGTTAATGGACTGGTTGCCTTATTCGATTTTTTATCTTTATTTTTAGTCTATGTGCAAATTCATCTCCATTTAATATTAGTTTTTTCTTAAAAAATTATTAATATTTTATAATAAAATTAAAAAAATATTTTTTTAAATGTACTCCCTTAAGACTTTGTTTGAATTAAATTGAATTCAAAAAAAATTAAAGAAAGTTTAATTTAAATTATTACTAAAAAATATATCTTTAAATTTAAAATTGGAACATTAAAGTATGATTCTCAACTTCCTTATATATTGATTAAAAGGGAATCTTTTTTTTAGTACTAAGAATTAAATTCTTCTTTAAGAAGATGAAGAATTATAAATATAATTATAATTTTTTTGTCATTCCAATTTTCATGGCTTTGTTCTGATTAATTCAGATCAATTCGTGTTGCATATATGATTTTTGTTAATAAGTCTCTTAACAAAATTTTTCTGTATACATAAGGTCTTGAACCCGAGACATACTTAAATAATACTAAGCTAATTTCCACTTAACTCGTTAATAATATTTTTTTTGAAAAAAAAAACGTCATTTATAATATTAGCCATGAATGACATCAGAAATGATCACTTCTGACATGCAAATTGAGAAATTACAGCCATAGAACATTGGCAAAGAAACATATAAAGCAAATTGAGCCAAATGGTGAACAGCATCGTTCGCGGATCGACGAATAATAACAACCCGAAAACCTGATCGATCCCGGAGAAATTGTCAAGCATGGGATATAAATAATTATTGGCGTGATGTGATGTGAGCATAGTCATCGCTAGTTGGGTTGTGAGACAGACCCCATGGCCCTTTCCAATTTGGTGACCTTTCCTGCTCCACGTATCCTGCGGTCATTAAAGCTTATAAATGGTAATCTACTGGTTCAGCTCAAGGCTCCCTTTGGGCTTCAAGGCCTAATCATTTAGCTTTAATGATAAAAATAAAACATAAACCATAGTTGAACTGGCAATTTCTACACATTTGATCCTTCTTTTTAATCTGTATTAGTCTCGAAGTTGGGTATTATTTTTCAACTTGATTCCTGAATTTGGATTTTTTTAATGATATAATATGATGAGATTTTGCCATATCAGTATTAAAAAAATCGTACATTTGATTATTTAGACGATGATGTTTTATATTTTCATAATGTTCTGTCATCCAATGTTTAGCGTACTTGTCAGATTGAGCATGTGATACTATATCCGATTCTGGCATTACATATTGTTATAACCCACCCCATGCTTCAGAGGAACTGTTCTAGAACGACGTGCCTCCTTTACCTTGAGCATGTGAGAAAGCAGCCATGGTGGCCGGAAGTAATGATCAATGATGAATGGAGATAAGAAGTAAAGAAAAGATCAAAGGGTGATGAACTACAGAAAAAAGTAGAAAAGAAATAAATAACTTTTAATAATCAATTGGTTAAATGGGCAATAAACCAATACATCATATTTATAGTCCAATATTATGCCTACCTAACTCATTAACAACAATTACGAACTAACAAGCCCAACAACTTTTAATAACAGAAATTCAACCTATCGTATTTGCTAACATTCACCTTACTTCTTCAACCTTTTCTTATTCATACTTGACCTTCTTTACTGAACTGACATTATAAGTTGATTGAATAAGTTGAAGCTTTAAGTTGCTGGTAACAAAAACGAGTTAGCTTTCTCCCGTTATTCATCTCATTGTAATTGATCATAAACAATAGTGGAGACAAATCAGAGATCAGATACATTCAAGAGTTTTGGATGCAACCGCGGATGATTAATAAACAATAGTGGAGACAACAACCTTAGGATCGTTAGAACCTCCAACGACAGCGAAGCAATCATTTCAGCGACAAAGATTTTTCTAAGATCTTGAGTCGGATAGATAACAACTCAATGAGACGATTGGAGCACAACTAAGGGGAAGAAAGATGGCCGCAGGGTCATCGACGAATGATACCATGTGAGAAAGCAGCCATACTGGCCCAAAGTGATGATGGACAGTGAATGGAGATGAGAAACAAAGAGATAATGACCAACGGAAGAAATAGAAAAGTATTAATATTTTATGTCGGAATATTATTAATTTACATGCTTTATGCAATAAGTTTTGAAACCCTATGAATGATTTTCGAAATCTCTCGAGTGGTTTCGAAATCGACTGAGAGGAATTTCGATACCTCTAACATAGAGGGCTATCATGTTTTTGAAACCCTTAGAAAATGTTTTAAAACCTAAATTTGAAGGGACTTGATTTAAATTCTTTAACGAGCTTGATTTCTTTATAAATTGATCATAAATCTAAAATTGAAATTAAATTATGATTTCAGCTTAGAATGACGTGAAGTTGAACGTATGACCTTAAACTATATTTAATTTCAATTGGGAACTATCGAATTTAAATTTTATACTATGTAAAAACTTATTTTATGATTTAGTAAAAAAATCAATATTTTTGCAATTATTGTTAACTAAGAACCCCGATTAAACTGAGTATATTTTAAATGTAATTAAAAAATATTAAATAAAAAACATAAAGTCTTCGATACTACTTTAACCTTCCCAAAAATAAGACTTGATGATGGAGCATCGAGAATCCCCAACTTATGAATAACTTAATAATATGATAAATGGTTACACATTAAACACTGCGTACAATTTGACACAATAACAAATTATAATCTCACACTAATTAAATAACACACCACAATCTCTTGTCCAAATATATAATAATGGAGTCGAATCTAAGTTCGAACCTCATCGTTTACTATCTCTTTGTTTTATTTCCGGCTCCCATCCCGTCCTTATGCCAAAAGAGAAATTCAGTAGAAAACTAGATCCCAGTTTAACTGAAGAGCAACTGCAAGATTTGCTAAACCCTAGCATCTAACTCCATGATGGTGCTAAGGTTCATTGGATTCATGTACTTGGTGGAACCAGTCACGATATTTTGTACAATCAGCCTGTTAGCCCTCTCGGAAGGATGGAATGGATCCCAAAACGCGTAAACGTCTCGGTTCGGGCATAGGTTCGACGCTACTGTACATAATCCGATTCCGTTGTAAGGTCCTTGTCCGCAGCAGGCTACCTTTGATGTAACAAAACCTTATCAAAACATATTATGCAGATGATTAGTATGCGTTAAGCCATTGCCAAAGCATAAGTTATTCGGATACAAGTGCGAGTATAACCATTTTCCATTTATAGCTTCAACAATATATTATAGGATAAACTATGTATTTAGTCACTCAACTATCACTTTGGTTCCGTTTTGGTCACCTAACTATTACTTATTTCAAATCTTACCTATAGTTACATTTTAATTTCATTTTGGTCACCTACCATTAAAAAATTAACGATGATGTTGATGTGTCACCATAAGGTATGTCATGTCATAATCGGAAAAAATAATAAAATATCTCGTTAGTGGTTTTATTTATTTTTTAACAACGGGTGATCAAAAAGTAACTTTATGTATGATTTTGAAAATAAATAATTGGGTAATAAAAATGGAACCAAAATGATAGCTGAGTAACTAAATACGTAGTTTTACTACGTAGATTTTAAGCCTTGGTACCAGTAGAAGCATTTAACTCTAAAAAAATGGCATTTAATTCAATATGGTCCCATTGGTTTTATCTGTCAATACCAGCTTATCTCCATTGTTTATCTTTACCCAACAAGCATTTATCCATCTTTTGTATCTACCAAATTTTGAATCAATGCTTTTGCATAACAAAAAAACAGTACGTCAAAACTTTTACAGTTTGGTGAAGTTATTACTGCAATATATCAGCGATAAATTCTATAATCTAAACTTTTAAATCTTTTTTTTATCATATCTGGGTATTTTAGGATGGGACATGATAGATTAAAAACGGGAAGAAACCGTACCGAATGCTTGAGGGTTACCGATCCAATCCATGTGCATGTCGTTTGCATTTACGGCAATGAAAACATCTGATCCAAGCTCACTGTTGAGTTGGAGGAGCATTTGAACAAGCTGTGGGTTGAACAAGCCTGCGGCTCGTTGCAGCTCAACCGCGCATTCACCGGCTCGGCTGTGTTGTGCCAGTTCTGCCGGGACGCACCCCAACGGTCCGGTCCCAGTCACCAAAACCCTCCTTGCCCCCATCTCATACAGGCTCTGCTAAGTAAAATACATTATGTTATGCAATTTTGTAACTGATATATGGATGTAGAGATATGATTGATTCATATAATCATAATTTTTTTGAATAGTTTAGTAAATTTCTTAACTTATTGGAAACGCATTGTATGTAGACGCAACTACTCAAACTTAGAATTTGAGTATAACCTCTCCTTTTATCATGAAGTCCCTCGATAGATTTTTTATTGATTCTTTATATAATATTTTTAAGAGATTTGAACTTTAAGATCTATAACCCTTTCTCATAACCTTATCGAAAAGGTACGTATTAGCTTTAAATGCAGCAACCGAAAAAGTATCAAAATGCATGTTGGCTTCACCAACCAAACCAAACTTGATAAATAATACTAGTAGTAATTCACCCAACACTCCATGAAAGTTGGAACAGGAAACTTGTCCCATTTATTATTTACAGATATTAAATATATATTATCTTGGTACTTTAATTGGTGATCACATTTTGGCATTTTATCAGATCATACCAATGTCAGTCAGAAATGGTAGTTGAGCACAATGAATTCTTGAATAAAGATGAAAGGAGAGCAAAATATGATCGAGTGATGGAAAGTTTACCATTAGAATTTTCCGGTACTCGGAAATTATATAGACGACGTAATCCGGTAGTGCGAATTGCCGTGATCGTGCGGAGAAGGGTACAAGGTAATAGTTGGTTACGAAGTCATTGCCACCAAGTGTCATTAGAACGAGTGCGTTATTCACTAGGCTTCGAGTTTGCTGAGGTCCAATTAGTGCACTCACTCGCTGCTGATATTGCATGAAGTACTGTAATTGCTGGCGGATTCTGATTATATTCACCTACAAATGTCGCACAATTTCAGGACATTCCAAAAATCAAATGAAATTTACAATAAAAATATTTAATACGGCTTTAGTCCGGTTGGTTCAGGTGGTCTGGTGTTCCAATACCGAGCACATCTGCAACTATATCAGACTTACAAATTGAACTCCGGTGTCGTTGAGAATTCCGATTCCGGCAGAAGCAAAGTTGGCACCAACAAGGAGCTTTTGTCCAGTGAGCTCCCGACTCAGATATGGCAATGTTGGTTCAGAGCCGATTTGCTCACCTGGAAAATAAAAACAGCAGATTGAACCATGCTTATGTTTTACTTGAGACGAAAAAAAAACCATGTACGAAAAGATTGAAAGAACATACTTATAAGATCTGGGATGTTAAGACCATTGGAGAAACGGCCGGTAGCTCTGTGAGTCGGATAGTCGATACCATAGGGATAAGCATCAGCTCGGGCGGTAGTAGCTAGATAGTTGTTGTTACCATTATCGACTAACGAATCTCCGAACACGAAAAAAGCCCTCGCAGCGTCTGCTGGAGGTCCTACATTTGCTAATGTGAATAGCAGACCAAAAATCATAACAGAGATGAATGAATTATCCATTGTAAGTGGCTCTAAGATACCTTTGAGTGTGAAGGGGAAGGTACCGCCGTTGCCTATATATAAGTTTTTTGCTTACATGTTGTTTCCATTAATGCATTTGGCTACCTCTACAGGAGTTAGCTAAGATAATTGCTGCCATATCAATAATACCAACGCCAGGTTAGACCGGTCCAGGGCTTATACTTTTTCTTTTCTTTTCTTTTTTCGGTCTTGGATCCATTTTTGGTTCTGTTCAACCTACTACTTCGAATTTATTTTTTGAACAGTCTAAAGTGATTATAAGGTATTATCCGTCCAAAATATTTCTTAATCATCGACAATACACACACCTACAAACATAACTACACAAACTCAATATATCTAGAGAGAACAACATTCCCTTTAACTACTAAGACCGTTTAATGATGAGTACATCACTTTAAATTTATTGATCATGTGTTATTATTATGTAATTATTAAGTAGTAATCTAAGTTGAATTTGATTTACCCAAATTAGTATAAAACATTATGATGAGCAGGGCTGTCCTAATAGGCCTACGAAACTTTCATGTATGCTCATGTGCTTGCATAGGTGACAAGGAATACACAGCTGTCATGCATTGAATAAAACCTGGGTAGTGGGTGTTACTGTCGGGCGATTTTTAATAGAAATCACGTTTAAATATATGAATTAATTAATTTTAAGAATGAGCATCAGTAATCGGCTTTTGGAAACAATTCACGACATATTTGGCTTCAATTTTCACTATGACGGTGGAAGGATTAAGTCTTAAACCTCGTAACACATTCCAGAGCCCTTTATATAGTTTATCCCTAGTACTCATATTTAACAAGAAATCTCAATCAATAATTTTTAGAGTAGCTTAGTTGATACTTCTCATTTTACTCAAGGCACTCCTTTTTCCTCCAATTAGATGTAGGGAGGGTTTTTATTAAGGCTTTGTATTATCGTTTATTTTGTATATTCGATCAATTTAATAACACGCAAAACACTCCTTTAAAAAAATCACGATATATTAGACATGATTTATGAATCACTTTCTCAATCGAGATATTCTCGAAGATTATCTTAATGATGGAAAGATAAATTTCTCAAATTAAAACGATATACAAACATCTCCGAAAGATCATATGTTTTTAATTATTAAAATTTTCATTTAAATAATCAAAAGATCTTTCTGAGTGAATGGGTTGAGGGGGAGGTTCCTAGTGATTAGGCCCCTCCTTTGGGCTGTCTAAATTCAGAGCCTAGCCCTAAGGTCTTTTGCACCCAGGGTGAAATGTCGAGGAGGAAGTCAGTTAAAAATAATAGGAGCGCGTAGAAAAACAAAGGTAAAAGGAAGCTTGTTGCGAACAGTGGGAAGCTGATCCAAAATCATAGAGAGATTGCAGAAGCTGATCCAAAATCATAGAGAGATTGCAGAAGCTGATGGACTGTATGACTCTTATCGAAGACCTGAACAGTCTGCTCAGTGTTCTTCGGTTCGGTTCATGAGCAGATCCAGAGATGGGGATCCCGGTTAATTTTGGAGGTGACTTCAACTCTGTAAGAGCAGAAAGTGAGAAACTGAGGGGTGCACCGGGTCCGTCGACGATGAGTACTTTCCATTATCCCCAAATTTTGCTTAAATTAGTAAAATCATTTACCTCAAAAGTAAAGGACAAAAAGGAAATTGTAATGCATGTGAAATATTTAATAAAGCCAGCTACTTTCTCAACAGAATTTTAGATAGCAAATTAATTCAACGACCCACCCAATGAACATTCATTTCAATCAGTCTTAAGTTATAAGAATTTAGGTGAAAGTATTCATGTATATATTTTTTTAAACTATATAAAATTTATATTTGAATATATATAGGATACATAAACTCCAGGAGAAAATATTATTATATATATAGTGACAAGACATGTTAAACTCATAAAAAACAATAAGTAAACTATAAGATTGGTAAATTATGTTTTAGTTATGTACAGTATTGATCATTGATTATAAAAAGTTATGCTTTAGTCACTTATGATTTGTTATATCTTGATCACTATTCACTAGCCTTTAACTTCCGTTATCTCATTATGTGTCACCATAAAAAATAATTAATTTTAATTTAATTGTTAAATTTAGATCTTAGATTTCAATCTAGGATATGGATAAGTGGATCTACGGTTTTTTCTACTAATTTATCTTCTTCCAACCTACCTTTTCTGTTTTTTTTTTTTTTGCTTCTTGTTCTAGATTCACTTTTGAATTAGCATAGGAGTTTCTCTGATTAGAAATTATCTTATATGATTGTTATTTATTGTATTTGGTAATGTTGACTATTAGATCAAGTTTCCAAGTACATTCCAACACTAAAATTCTTGATTCTAAAACTTTTTGGCTCTGAAATTGGTGAATCATACGTTATTATGATTTTTGAATACACTTGAATTTTATAATCCGATTTAACATTATTTTTTCAATTACAAACATAGATGGATGTAACATCTCAATACCGGGTTAGTGACCAAATTGAAATATTTCAGAATTTGTTGGTCAAAGTAAAATAGTTGAATAGTTCAATGATTTAATTGGGAATATTTCCAGAAAGTTGTTAGTAATTATTAAAGGAATTAAAGGGCAAAATGGTCATTTCTCATAAAAGATATTTTTTTCTCTTTAAGAAGAGATAAACACGTTGGGGGAGAAGAGTATCTGGAAAACTCTTCTTCTTCTTGCTTTCTTCTTCTCCAACGTGCTGAGCAAATGTGAGTTTCTATTTAGTAGATTATTTGTTGATTTTATGGTTGAGTTTTGATCATTAGGTGATAACTAAGCTTAAGGAAAGCTTAAGTTATCTTAAAAATCAAAAGATTAAGAAGTTACAAAAGATTAAAGAGAATGAGTTTTTGAATGAAATCTTGAAATAGAGTTGATAAGTTGAATTTGAAGATAAATTTGACTTGTAATCAATCTAATTAACATGTATGAAGTGTTAGAATTGGATTTGTAACATGTTAAAATTTGGGTGTAATTCTTGAATTACATATGGAGAATATGATTTTGATGTTAAAGAGGTGATTAATGAATAGACATGAGTTTGAATATGAGTATGTAAGTTAAGAATAAGAAAGGGGATGATATATGAAGTTATTAAGCCGAAAAGAGTGGATTTTCGGGCATAAAAATGAATTCTGGGCTATGTGCATCGATGCACATTCAATGTGTACCGATGCATCAAGGGTAAATTTCTAAAAATTGTTCAGTGTGTATCGACACAGGAAGTGCATCAATGCACCCCTTAAAATGGAAACATCGAATGCAATTGGTGCATCGATGCATAAGGAGTGCATCGATGCATCCCCTTAAAATGAAAACATCGAAGGTAATTTGTGTATCGATGCATGGGTAGTGCATCGATGCACATGTTAAAGAATGCATCGATGCACTGTAGAATGCATCGATGCACTTCAAGGGGAAATTGAAATAGACATTTCTTTTGGTCTAAGAAATAATAGATTAGAATATATCAATTGGATACTGATATGTGTCAATGTATGATTATATAGATATTGAGCACGAACAAGTTCCAGAACGATTATCAAGTCAAGATTCGATCGAAAGAAAGGAAATCATAAAAGTGGATTGGAACTTAGTTAGGCTCAGGTGAGTGCATATTAGATCGTATATGATATAAAATGGAAATAAGACTTACGACAAGTCTATTTCCTATAGTGTTCTGCATAAATTCATGAACATGAACATGTGTTTGTTATGAATTATATGTTGTTGTAGGTATGATATGACTTGTATGAATATATGCTTATATAATGAAAAAATGCATATATGATATATGAATATAGATTAAGTGAATGAACATAGATGATATGCATGATATAAGAATAAGATATGATATATATGTTATGAGAAACATGCAAGTGATATGAACTATGTGATATGAATATGAAATATGATACAAAGTGATGTGATATATGGTCACAAGAGATAAGAGACAGGTGAAAGTGAACTATGTGATTATATGAATATGTGACATGATATATTGTTAATGCCCATGTTATGTGTAAAGAGAGCTAGAGGTATAGTCGACATGCCAAGAGTTGAGGGTCTACGTGGTCCTTCGGGACATATATGTATCCTTTGGAAACATTTACAGGGTCTTTTGAGACAGATTTGATCCACTGGAATATGTATATGGTTCTTAAGGAGTGATCCTTCGGGACAAATATAGTACATAGGTCCTTCGGGACAAATCTCATAGCCTCTGGTGGGACCCCATACGAGATGTGGTGACAGCATAGTGCACAACCTCCATAGACTCACATATCTACAGTTCTCAGAAATGTACATGGGCTAGACAAAGATATAACAATAAATATATTACATGTGAAGAATATGCTTTTGTGATATATGTTGATATGTGTATTGCACGAGTCATATGATGATATGTGTATTGTTTGGTTACACGAAGCATATATTGGTTAAAAAGGTTAGGTTCAAGAGGATATGATCAACACATATAAATTATAATAATATGGATAGTGAAATAAGATTAATGAAGTAAATGATGAGTGTATGTTTCTGTGTATATTTGATTATACGTAATGTTATATTGTTTTGGGTGATAGCTTAGTATGATATGTTCAAGCATGGTTAAGAAGTTAGAGTTTCTCTTATAAGTTTAATGCCTCACTAAGTCATAGACTTAGCGTGTGAGTGTTTCACACGTAGGTTCTGGAAAGCAAAGTGAGAAGCTAAGAGGAGCAAGACAGGTCACATTTTCCTTACAAAGTTTCAGATCAGAAAATAGATGATTTAAATGTGTTTGGTTAATCTGAATATAGTTGGCATGTACTAATTGATTGAGTTGAATATGCTCTGATCGATTTTGGTTATTTTGGTCAATTTATGTAAATAGACAGTTTTTATTTTAATGAAAGTTTTAAATTTTCTTTGAATTTTGTCAAGAGTCAAAGTTTGAAAAGTCAAAGTTTGAAAAGTCAATGTGACACCTCAGACTCGTATTCGGGTCGGATACGGGTTGAGGGTGTTACAATGGATGTATATCTTAATACTCCCTGTACTGAAAAATTCACAGAAAATGGTGAGATGATGAGGTTTGGTCTAGAATCCATGGAAGGATGGCGTGTAACTATAGAAGATGTTGTTAGTAACGAATGAAACCTTCAATTTTCAAATGTCTCAAGCATTAGGACCCTATTTATTCTATTAGATTGGGGGAGATGCTAAGATCAGGGATGGTCGGGCGTCGACCGGGGGCAATCGTCCTCCTAAAAATTTTAAATTATTATATATTTTAGATATTTTTTGTATTTTATAATGATAATTTGTTTCGTACTTCTATTTTTTTATAAATTCGTAATCACCTAAATTTTTTGAAGTTCGACCTTAATATAAATCTTACGTCTGTCTCCGCTGAGGTGATATTTTAAAGTTTACGCCACTGATTACTTAAGAGAGAGTTTTATAATCCGAGTTAACATAGTTTATTCAATTGCAAATATACATGGGTGTATATCTTAATACTCCCAATACTGAAAAATTCAAAAAAGATAGTGAGAATGATAGGGTATGGTCTAGCATCCATGGAAGGATGGCGTGCAACTACATAAGATGTTGTGAGTTACAAATGACACCTTCAATTTTCAAATGTCTCAAGCATTATGACCCTATTTATTCTATTGATTGGAGGAGATGCTAGGATCGGGGATGGATCGGGAGTCGACTGGGCGTAGTCACTCCTCTGAAAATTTTAAATTATCATATATTTTAGATATTTTTATATTTTCTAATGATAATTTGTTTTTGCCAGTCTAAAATTTTATAATTAAGTTCGTCATTACCTAAAAAAAATTAAGTTCGCTCCTAACATAAAATCATACGTCTATCTTTGCTGAGGTGTCATTTTAGAGTTTACATCACCAAGTTCTTAAGAAAGAGTTTTATAATCCAAATTAACATGATTTATTCAATTTGGACATAGATGGGTGTATATCTTGATACTCCCAATACTGAAAAATTAACTGAAGATGGTAAGAAAGATAGGTATGGTCTAGACTCTAGCGTCCATGGAAGGATGGCATGCAACTATAGAAGATGTTGTGAGTAACAAATGACACCTTCAATTTTCAAATGTCTCAAGCATTGTGACCAAATTTATTCTATTAGAATGGGGGAGATGTTAGGATCAGAGATGGATTGGGGTTGATTAGGGATATAAGCCTCTTGAAAAATTTAAATTATCATATATTTTAGATATTTTTTATATTTTCTAATGATAATTTATTCTTGTCCTAAAATTTTAAAAGTTTGTCCTCACCTAAAAATTTTAAAATTCACTCCTAACGTAAAATCCTATGTCTGTCTCTACTTGATGATATTTTAAAGTTTAGATTAATATAAAATCCTACGTCTATCTATGCTGGATAATATTTTAAAGTTTAGATCACTTAATTCTTAAGAGAGAGTTTTAAAATTTATTTTCTTGTCGATATGTAATATGGTTGATATTATTGCTCGTCTCTTCCTTATATTATACTTATATCCTTATACATATTAGATTATATCATATGCTATTTCTTGCAAATTTTATATATAGTGAAATTGAGACTTAATAAAGTGTATAGGTAATTTTGTGAATTTATAAAATATTTGGAAGGTTGAATTTTAAAGGAAGTTTGATGAAACTATTTAACTTTGAATTTTAAAGCTAGAAAAGATTAAATTGTAGGAGGAACAGAGCTTGTTAGCTTCCCAAGACCATTTTACCATTATTTGAAAGTTAGTTAATTTATTTTTTATTTCACCTTTTATTTTCTAAACTAATTTATAATTCTTAAATGAGATAGGATTCAATTACACAATTTAAAATTAAATTTTTTACATCGATTTAGGATTATTGAATAAGTAAAAGTAGACGACTGAGATTAACAGTAGAAAATAAGAAGATAATCATTAGAAAACAAAACAAGGACATAAACTCATTCATATATTTCCACTAACATAACAATCAAAATCAATATAAAATAAAAAATTTTTTACAGGGTGAATGAAGATAAATTAGAATAATGAATAAAATTAAATAACATGGAAAACGCATTCCAAAATGCAAATATTATAAAAATAAGGAAACATAATTATGGAGTGAAATGAAATAATACGAAAATTTAAATATTGGAATTTAAAGTATGAAACTAAGAGGGGGATTGAATTGTAATAATGGACAAAGAAGTTAAATTTCCTCTTAGTTACACCATTCCTTAATCATACTTAATTGATTTATCGTTAATTAACTATTTTTTGAAGAAGAAAAAAGGTAATGGTCTAAAAATCATGCCAAATTAACGAACTCTCCCCTTCCATTAATTTCGCCCCAAAAACTCTTAAACCGTAATTTATTCCCCATGTTCTTAGCTTTACATGCATTTGTCTTTCATGCATTCGTAGATTGTTGTCGGTGACACAGGCCGTCTTTGAGTTGGCGATCCGCCGAGTCTCAACCAACATCCACCATGGCTCCTCCTCCAAATCATTCCCGTTTCCTAGAGATTAACCTCGTTTCCGCTGAAGACCTCGCTCCGGTCTCCAAAAACATGAAGACCTACGCGGTGGTTTGGGTCAAACCGGACGAGAAGCTCGCCACCGGAGTCGACCAGAAAGGCGGAACCGACCCGACATGGAATGACCGGTTTACGTTCAAAGTCGATGACAAGTTCTTGAACTCGGAGGATGCAACCATCGTTGTTGAGATTTACGCGGCGGCGTGGGTTAAAGATGCTTTGGTAGGATCGGTTAATGTTTTGTTTAACGATATTTTCCATCTGCGATCTGTTACCGACGCCAAAGTCAATAACTCCGCCAAGAGGACCGTCACGCTTCAAATTCGCCGACCTTCCGGCCGCCCTCAAGGGATTCTTATGATGGAGGTTGCCCTCGTTGACAGTGCAATGCGAAGCATGCCTCAGGAAACGACAAACGAAGGAGGCGGCGACGGCCATGAGAATCATGAGACAAATGCGAACGCCAAGATAAGCCGTTCACAAAGCGACCGAACGGAGTTAACAATGGAAGAAAACTCGGATAGAAGGAGTGAGAAATTATCGATTGTTAATTGTGGGTCAGCTTCCAGTTGCTCCGGGTTTAAATTCAACGGCGGAAGCATGGTGAACGGCGAATCACTTTGTAACTCGGACGTGGGGCCATCGGCTTCCATTGTGGCGGCGGCCATTGCAAAAGGGTTGTATCATCCGCCGGTTAACAATCAACCTCAGACGAACGAAACGAGTAAGATATCAGAATGGACAAAGAAAGAGAGGGAAGAGGAGCTGTCGATGCGGTTAGAGAGGTGGCGGTCGGAAATTCCGTATCATGGCGCCGGGATCGGGGAAGCGAAAAGATCGAGGAAAGGGAGGAGGTCGAGGTACAAAAGAAGCGGGTTCAGGTTGTTTTCTTGCTTCGGCGATGCTTTCCGATTTGAAATTTCGATTGGAAGTAAGAAGAAACATAGTAATGGAAATAAAGGCAACCGCAACGGCAATGGCAACAATAAAATCTGCCATTTGGGCTCTGTAAACGAAAATAATAGCAAATCTGTTGCTTGAAATCCTTTTTCAAATATTACAACTTTTTATTTATTTATTTCAAACCTACATTCATTAATGTTTCATGCATCTTTAACCCACTTTTTTTATCATTCTTCTTTAATTTAATAATAATATATATATGTTGATATAAATATTTGTTTATTTATTTACATAATTAGACAATATAAAGTAAAAGAAGAAGAGAATAAATAAAATTTGAGCAAATTTACTACTTTTATTTCAACCGATGGTAATTACAGAAAAATATTTGTCAAAATTTTCAGGGTTTACCGCCCAACTGTAAATCTCTCTGTGTGACTGTAAATCTAATTTCCCAGAACCAAGGCATGAATTTCTTCCCAAGTGGAGACAGTGTAAAGAATGCCTGATTCGCGCTTCCAAAGGCAATGGCTTCCTTCAGCACCCAATTCCTTCTGTTTCTTAACCAAAGAAGGGAAAAATGGCAGAAATGAAACTCCATAATAAGTCCCCACTATTCTTAGGCTTATACTCGTTCCAATCACAATGCCTATATCCGCTTTCAGCAAACATAGCAAATCTCCAACCGAGTCTCCAATGAAAACCGTCAACTTCCTTTTGTCATCACTGCAGCCTTGTAGGATCTCACAGAAAGCTTCAACCTTGTCGATCGGAGTCTCTATTTTCCCAATGATTTCACCGGTGGATCCCGATTCGTCAAAGCTGAATTCGTTTGCAAGTATGTTCACAACATCTAAACCCCCTGTTTAAGCAACACATTCAGTCTCTCAAGAGACATGAAATCACAGAATTATAATGTAGCCTACTGGAGAAGGGGTTATACCTGAAGAAAACGCGGCTCGGACGAGATCACTACACCAGCAATAAGAAAGAACATGGATATCGGTATTTTCATTCTTTGTGATTTTCTGAAAGAAACTAATGCAACCATCTTGAAACATCATTCGTTCACCGGCTCGTTTAATGTCTTCCAATTTTAGACCCTTGAGTAGCCCTGCCTCGACCACCTTATGATTTTCCCTTTGCTCAAAATCTGAGACTTTCTCAAGTGCTGCGTGCAGAGTTTCATAGTTGAACTCCACTGTAGAACCACATGAAGTAAATGAATCAACATCAAATGAACTAACTGAAATGGCAAAATTTTTAAGGTTGCATTGCAGTATGTTGTACCTTTCTGAGGTGGCAAAATGCTTTCTATGCATCGTTCATACTCTTCTGAGTATTCTCTGGAAATTGCACGCCATGTTTTCCTCATCTCAGCTTCTAACATTCCAGTAATTTGACCTTCAGGTTGGTTCTCATCCGATTTAGGGGCTCTCACTATTGCAATCTCGGCCAAAATGGAAGATGAATCATGAACTGAGCAAGTAAGATCAAAATCGGAAAATAACACAAGACGGTCTCTTGCAGGGTCAAGCGCCTTCGTCAGAGGAACAACAGTGGGCTGAGTAAGCTCTTGAGCATGGAAGAATACGATTACGAGTTTCAGGCCTTGTTGATAAAGCTTCTCATTGATGTTTAGTTCCTCCCCTATGAAAGCGACACTAAGTTTATCCATCAAGTCTTCGGTTTGTTGAACAAATTTCTACATTCAAAGAATCAAAAGGCCATTTACTCAATGAAAAATTCCTCTGAGATACAAGAAACAATGAATCCAATCAATGTCATACCTGAAAGTCCTCACAAGAGTAATTGTAAATCCACTTTTCGTACGGGTGGTTGTTCTCCTTAGAATCTTGAAGTTCTTTTATCTCCTTAGCCAGAAAGGCATGCAGCCTAATGCAAGGTGCGATTGTTCCTAGAATGTATGCTGCAAGTTTTGTTTTCTCAAATTTAGTGGCAAATGTTGCGAATGGTTTCAATTGTCCAACCTTCCCGGAAGCTGTTTCCAGTACAAATTCTGTGTACTTCAAAGTTGCAGGATGGACAGGGCAATCTTTAGTGGAGTCCAAACCCCAGTCCTGCAGAACTCCAACTTTCAGACAAGGAGCATACAGACAAGAACATAGGAGATGCTGATTTACAATATGGCAAGAGAACGAAGAATCCTTTTATCATACCTCTACAATAGTATCATGCATTTCTAGCGCATCTAAAATTTTCTTCCTCAACTTCGAGATGTCTAACTTTTCATCGTCATCATCTGCACAATCTTCCGCCAATTCATATCTAAAATCCAGATTGAAGGAAACAAGAAATCAATTCATTTTCTGTTTCTTCTAACCAATCTGTATCAGTCTCCATAGGCAAAATCCAAGGTTGAGCTTACCTTTTCTCAGACCCTCGAAGCAACCATCCAATAATAGCATATAGAAAATAAATCATACAATGAAGTACAGTTTATATTTAAAAGAATCCTTGCATTCACAGAACCAATATTAAACTATCCAAGAGGATAGAATTTCATATATAAGTTAATAAATGATCACAAAACAAAAGAACCAAGAAGGAAAAAGAAACAAAGAAATCAAGCTTGTGATTACATTTCTTTAACAAAAAAGAAGATTACAGGAGGACCAGGAAAACATTAAGAGGGGCAAATGACTCACGCTCGAGCAAAAGCATTGAGAAAAGCAACGTCCTGGGAAATGCTATGGCGGAAGGCGTCGATATTGAGAGTCCCAGAAGCCAAACAAATAACATAAGGTGAGTAAAGCAAGAGGACAACGTCGCTACGAAACTTTTTGAAGCACCTGAACGCTGGACCGTCCTCGTTGGGTATAATGGGGCCAGTGCACTTAGAAGAGCTCGCCATTCGAAGAGGGTTTTTGATTGGGCAGCGAGTTGAAGAAAAGAGTGACGGGATTACGGTATTTGTAGTGGAATTAAACACGTATCTATTCAGTTAGTTTTCTAGCGGTTAGTTAAAAAAGTATTGATTAATATAAAAATAATATTTAGGTGTCTAATTTTTTGTGTGCTTAATTTAGGTGCTTAACATTTTTATATATTATTTAACTACTTACAACGTAACGACCGTTAAAAAACTGTTAAAATAAGTTAATCAATTAGTATTTGACATGTGATTTAATATTTTATTTTCTTAAATTTAAAAAAAAATCATAATTTTTTTTATTTTTTATAAAATACCCAAAACCTTCATAAAAATATTAACTTTTTTCTAGAAGACGAGCGGAATTATCTTGAATATTTAATTAAAATTTACATGGCATAAGATTATCCGATAAAGCATAATTCAACCAAAACTACAATAATTAAATATTTATTTTTATCCTTTGTGATAAACCTTTTAGATTTAGTATTTTTAATTTGATTGTTTTAATTATTATTTTTTTCATTTATGATTTTTAGTTTGATTATTTTATTATTATTATTTATTTAGGAATTAGTTATTTTACTAGAATTCTAGGTAAGATTTTGAGTTTGATTATATCATTTTCTTCTATTTAGGAATTAATTATTTTAATTACTTAAACTCTCGGGTTATAAATACCCCTAGATTCACTGGTACCTTATCTATTTATCAACTAATTCAGATATAATTTTATAAAGATTCATTATGGGGAGCGATCCTCGCAACCTAATTTGTTCCGTTCATATACGTCAAAATTCGAACTCCTTACATTACTTAAGGAATCTAGTATCTTATCAATCTAGACTAACTGATTGTTGGTTAAAATTTATATTTAGATGTATAAAATTTTCAGACTTTTTAATAATAAATATATTATGCTAGTAATTATTTTAATCAAGTTAATATCTAAATTTAAATATTTTTTATTTAAATAATATTAACTTATTTGATATCAATATTATGGTCGATTTTTAGAGATGGTATATTTGGGTGAATTTAGGTTAGCAATAATCTGGTGAGATAAATATTAATTAATTAGAGATTTGGATATGAAAATAGGAATATTTAATTTGTTTTTTAGAAAGGTAAATAATATGCATATAAAATGACGTGGGCAAAAGTGAGGTGTCAGCAGCAACTGTGTTTAGTTAGGCTGTTAAGAGGAAACAGTTATTTTGGTTAACGACAACAGTTAGAGAAGAGCGAAGATGACTGTTGATTTGCGAGGGAAATTCCCAAAATAAGACTAAGGTAATGATATTTCTTAGTCGTATTCTTTTTGAGGGACTAATATTGAAATTTTCAAGTGTTAAAGTTCCCCTTAAAATGCATGATCATAAGAAAATCGTTATGCGTCCTGAAGTTCAATATAATTAGTTATATTTGAGATTATAAGATTTTAAATCAATTGGCGAATATAATTTGGTTATATTTTAGATTATTTTACAATTAAAATTATATAGTTAAAGTATCAGCGACGAGAATATATTAAAAAAATATTTATTTATGGTAGCGGGGGACAATTGAATTTCAAAGTTCAACAGTGCTGAGTTATTATAATTGTTACTTCTTCTCGATCGCATGAATGATTTATAATAGTATGATTATTAATGCCTTTTGAATAAATTGCATATTGATTTGTAGATGTATATTTGGTTATCTAATATTTAATACACTACATGGTTTGATATTCCCAATTGTAGTTATGAGATTTTAAAAATTTTATCTTAACTTTTTTATTATGAAAATTTAATTTTGTCATGACATATATCATGTCTCAGTTCAATGAATTGTATATATATATTTTTAATTTTAATTTGGTGAATTCATGACTAAGAAATTTTTGAATCAAATATTAAAGTTTTCAGTTTCTAATGGTGTCATTTAGATATTATTATTTCGGATGATTTTAGAAATAATGATGTGATCTAAAAGTTTTCGTTTAATCTTTGACTGTATAGAATTTCTTTTCTTTTTTTGAAAAGAAAAATGATGATGTATTGAATAAATTGAAACATTCAAGTTAACAAAAATGACCTTATTAAAAAATTTCTTTAATCTTAAATGGAGGAAAAAGAACTCAATGTCTATATAATAACCTCACAAATCACCTCGACACTAAGCTTATCATCCGAGGCATACCGCACGATTGGCTTCGATATTGGACAAACAATAACACAAGCCAGTTTAAAGCAGCTCTGACACAATCAAGCTGAAGATTGATCAGCTATGGACCATTTGTTGAATAAAAAAAGAGTAAAAACTCTAATTGATCGAGAAGAAGACAAACTCTCTTTAGAATAATCTCACAAAATTGCAAAAGAGAATAA
>NW_024062661.1:772500-862109 GCF_006381635.1 Hibiscus syriacus
AACTCTTACATTAAGTGATTTCTTCCAACCTGCAGCAGGGATTAAATCAAAAGAGCTTCTGCTACACCCATCAATTCACCTTAATCCATAGCACGGGTTGATGTCTTCTTACGCCTTCTTTGGCACAGCAAATGGTTTGAGGTTTCGTGGGACTTGTTGCACAACACACACCACATCGAACCTTGCCAAACCACTCCTCACCTTAGCAGCTCGGATTTAACCGGTATACGTTCTAGGATTGCTCTCCACAAGAACGCTTCCACTTTGGGAGGCGCTACACCCGCCCAAACCGACTTCCACATTTTATCGGCGGTTGTGCCTGCACTAGCTACCAATCTACAAAAAACTTTGGGTGAGTAACATCCAGATGAGTCACCTACCCATTTTACACCATCACTTACTGTTGATGTTCTTGCTGCCAGTGATATTTGATTTAAAAAAATCCTGCCACAGCGCCTTTTCCCACTCAAACAATTGTCTACGAAGCTGAATTCTCTACACCCAGAGTCCATTGATTTTACTACCAAATTCATGAACCTTACCTTCCTTCTAGACAGCAAGAGCAAACACACGAGGAAACGCGAGTTTGAGAGGAACACTACCTGAGCATGTGTCCTCCCAAAAATCAATCGCTTCACCATCGCCTAGCACAAATTGTAAGTTGCGTGTGAAGTCATCGTCATTCTTCTGAAGGGGATTAGAAATATTTCTCCACACCCATGACATTGACCTACCCCCACTACAGATTTGTACAAGCCCCCTCGACACACTACCTGCTCTTCCGTCTACTACTCACCTCCATAAGCTATGAGGTTCAGCACAATATCTCCATTACCACTTGTTAGTAAAGACCTGTTTCGAACGTTAACACCATAGATTCCTAGCCCACTGCACTCTATTGGCATTGTGATGCTTTCCCACCTAATCCAGTCAATGGAGTGATTGTTTGAAGAACCCCATGTAAACTTTACTGTCATTTTGTTTATCTTGGAAGCAATACCAGCTGGAATTTTGAACATGGAAATATGAAACACTGGTAAATTGTTAAGCGTCGACTTTACCAACGTAAGTCGACCCCCAAAGGAGATCATCTTCCCTTTCACCGTCTAGCCTAGACTGAATTTTGTCGAGAATAGGCTGCCACAATGTCTTCGAGTTGCGACGATAACCCAATGGGAGCCCGAGGTATTTGGACGGAAATGATTATACCCCACACTTAATTGCGGCTGCCCAAGCGGCAATATCACTATCCCCCACATTTAATTCGAATAGCTGTCTTTTTCATATTTAGACTCAACCCAGAAGCTACCTCAAATACTCTCAGCACCCTCTTGATGTTTGTTACAAAGGGTCCGGTTGCCTCTGAAAAAATAACCAGATCGTCGACAAACTGTAGACGAGACACCGCTTCTCCATTTGCGTCAACTCTTACTCCCTTCCACAAGCCAATCTTCTTGATAGTACATGGGCTAAAATTTTGTACAAACTTCCCAAAACTGATTGGCCTAAAATCTTCTAATTAAGCACCTTGGAAATGAGTATTATGGAGTGATTTAACGAAAACTCAAAAAAGTTCCCTTGGTATTTCCGGAAAAAAAACCATAGTTTCATCTTTAAGCACGTGTCAGAACTTCTTGAAAAAAATCCAAATTAAACCCGTCCGGACTAGGCGCACGAGAACCGTCCGGACTAGGCGTACGAGAACCGTCCGACGCACAAATAGCTTCCCATGCCTCAACCGAGAAGGGCATTTCCAAAGCATTGGACGACTCAACGCAGAACCTCCTCATCTCTCCCTTAAAGGACTTCACTGGTATGGTTGGAATAGCATTATAAATTTCTTGAAAATGTCCCTCAATGTTCAAAGAAAAAAGCTTCGGGTCAGAGGTCAAATGGTTGCCAAATCGAATTTGGGAGATATGATTTCTCCTATTTCTCATGGATGCTATCACATGGAAAAACTTCATATTCTTATCGCCCTCCTTGAACCACTTAAGCCGAGACTTTTAGAGCCATTCCCTTTCATCTCTCCTGAGCTTTGCCCACAAAGATGATTTGAGACATTAATTCATTCCGAACAGCAGACGGATCCGATGAAGACAAGAGCTTAGTTTCCAATTTAAAAATCTTTCCTTCAATAGCTGCTACTGACGACTATTCATCTATCTAAAGCTTGATACCTACCGTTTTGATGCAACTTTTGCAGCCCGTAACGTATTCCTCACTCCCGTACCCTAGTGATCTTCAATAGTCTTTGTCACAACGTGCACAAACTCTTGCTCGTTAGCCCAATGAGATGACATAATTAAAGCAATAAGTAATTAAAGTGACATCAATTATGAAAAATGTTTTAAAGTATGGAAGGTTATGTGTGCAATTTATATTATGTTAGTATTGATCGGTCCAAACTCCAAATGAAGATTAATAGTTGATATTATTACATGTACAACTTTAGTAATAAACATATGATAATTATTCGGTTTGATTTGAGAGTAATAAAACAACCCAAAGGAAGATTTGTGCTCGACATGTCTTTATTATCAATGTTTGATTACCGAATCATATATCACTTAAAGTGAACATTTTATCAAAAGATCAAATATTAATGTAGTATATGATATATTAAGATGAGGTGTATAATTATTCAAATTTATTATTATTTTAGTATTTTTAATTTAATTGAAAGATAAAATTAAGAGAAATTCATTGGTCGACAATATTTATATAGTTTTATATATTGTTAATGCAATCTATGAAATATATATATCTAATTCGGTTTGATCAAAATTTCATTTTAGATCATTGGTTATTAGAATATATATTTTAAAAAAAATAAATTTATATTTTGGCTATATTTGATATTTTAGTTGAGTCGTTGAAACATAATGTTGCCAAAGTGACCTCTTTTGCATAGATTAATTTATTTAAAATATCAAGATGATCATGTATTCTTGTAATTCATGCGTTTATTAATTGACCCAAAGGAAAATTAATATTTGACCGAATTTCAAGTGACACATGTGACAATAATATGTGACAATTATAAGGTATTTTATGTGAGCATTAAATTAATTCAAAGATTAATCTATTGTTCGATATATAGTTTATTGTTAATATTTAATTATTACAACGAAAACACCATTTATTATTAATATTATTGTCCAAAGAATTGATATTGGTGTAGTATTTGGTATTTTGTGATGTGAATTAACTATTATTTTTGAATTTATTTATTTACTCATGAATATCAATGTGGCATATTTTTATTTATAATAATACTATTAAAAATAAATAAAAAATTGACTAATTGTCTCTCTTTGTTGAACCCGCTTAATATTTGGTGAGTTTAGTTTTAGGGTGCGTTTGGTTCACGGAATGTAAGATTACCTTATGGAATAGGATTACCGGAATATAACATTACCTGACACATTACTGGGAATGTTACATTACTGTGTTTGTTTGTTTGGCAGGAATGTAAGATTACAGTGTTTAGTTGAAGGAATAAAAGATTAGTGGAATGTATATTTTACCAAATTGTCATTGCTCTATATTTTTTAACAAGTGAAATTCTAAATATTTAAATGAAAATTATAAATATAAAAATTCATCGATAATATATTACTTTATTATTTAAATATATCACGTATTATTTTAATTTTAATTAATATTAAAATTTACATAATTTATCTAAACATATATTAAAATTTTGCATCAACATTTAATTAAATAAGCATATGAATATTGTAATAGATCAAATTTTACGTTAATCTTTGATTTGACGGTATCAACTTTCACACTTTAATGTGAGAATCAAACACAAAGTGTAGTCGAAAGTGAAGCCAATCACAAAATTACATTGCCACAACAATAAAATTCAGTAGAAAGTGAAGCAAAGCATTTGCTCATGTCAAATTGCAATGTTTAATCCGGAGAATCGAGATTATACCCTAACAACATGTTTTTGTAGTAATTGTCTAAAGCTCTTTGCATTAGCTACCCCTTCAGATATAGGACAGCCACAAATATATCATATAATACGTAATCGATGAGCTTAAAACTAAAGGAAAACATAAGCTCTAAAAGATGGCAACAGCCAAGCATACAAAACTATATATATGAGAAAAGGCAATGCCCTCTACTACAGGATCTAGTCGGTGTGTTTCGACTTAGGCCCTTCGCTTCCCTTGAGTGCGGGAACTCTCATCTTCCAAATCTGTTGATCCTTTCATCCTTGCACAGTGCTGGCTGCATGAGGGCCCTCCCCCGTCTCTTGCATCCGGCATCACCCTCTCTTTCGACTGAGAATGCTCAGTAGAGGGAAGTGCCCATCCTCTCTGACATGCCTGCATGTTCTGTCCACTGCTGTTAGCCCCTGAGACAATAGTTGCAGCAAAATATATGATTCGAGGTTATAGGATGGGGAAAAAAGCATTGCCTCAACATTATTCAGGCCGTTACACCAACTATAAATTTGTAAAGTGAAAAACTGAGATAATAAAAAAAACTAAATGAAGAAACGGGGGAACTAGTCTTGCCTTTTTTCCCCTTATAACGTGATGCAAAATTACAAGGGAAAAGCATTGTAGTAAGACATATATTACCTATGGTATCATGGCCAATAAAACTCTCAGACCAACCAGGTAAATACTTTTGGGCTTTTCCATTCCAAGATTCTTCAAAACCAATAAGTTCATCTGAAAAATTCACCAATTCAGAAGATTTACCTTTAAACTGCCATTGGACCAGTTAATCTACTTCTATCAACAAATATACAACAACACTTTGTTGCATGTAACACTAACTTGCCTTCATTCAAATTATGCAAGGTTTGCATTGTATCCACCATACAATACAAGAAATTTAGATTGTTTCAATAAAATTATTTATCACTAAAAGTACTAAATTTGTCACGATATATTTATTCTGACCAATTTTATTTGCTACCATGTTTGTTAGAACAACCTTGTAATGTAAAGTATATTGTGACAAAATTATGTTCGTTACCATATTATAGTATTTATTATAATAATGAAATTTCGTTACTATAATTAACTTATCGCAATAAAATATTTGTCACAATCAATTAACCATTTCGTCACGAGAAGTACATTTTTCATAACTAACTTATATTTAAACATCAAATATAAAGAATTTTTGTGACGAAAATACATAAGGCAACAAAAATTATTTTGTCGCAATTGTTATTTCGTCACTAAATGTAATTTACAGAGACAAAAAATAAAATAATTATTTTATCACAAAAAGTAAATTTTGTCACAATTAAGTTAAATTATAACATCAAACAAAAAATGTTTTCGTGACAAAAAGACATTACAACAAAATTTATTTTCTCACTACTTTTATTTCGTCACTAAATATTTTTTATAACTTTTTACTGTGACTAAATAAGTTTGTTACAATTTGTTATTGTGAAAGAATATTATTTGTCACAATTTTTTATAATGAGAAATTAATATTTGTTATAATTTTTTATTTTAATTAAATAAATTTATCACAATTTTCATTTTGATAAAATATTGGGACGAAATAAATTTGACATAATTTTTTACTATGATAAAACTTAATGGGTTATTGTGACTAAATCATTTTATTACAATTTGTTATTGTGAAAGAATATTACTTGTCACAATTTTTTATAATGAGAAATTAATATTTGTTATAAATTACTATTTTGATTAAATAAATTTGTTACAATTTTTTATTTCGATAAAATATTGTGACCAAATAAATTTGACAAAAAAATTATTTTGATTAAATTTACTATGTTATTGTAACTAAATAAATTTGTTATACTTTATATTGTGAAAGAATATTATTTTTCATAATTTTTTATTTAGAGGAATTAATATTTGTTATAAATTGTTATTATGACTAAATAAATTTGTCAAAAGTTGTTATTTTGAGAAAATATTGTGACAAAATAAATTTAACATAAATTTTTATTTTGACCAAATTTAATATGTTATTGTGACTAAATGCATGATTTACTAAAGATAGAACAAACGAAAAGTCGGAGGATTATTCATTGCAAGTGGAACAATCTAGCTTACTTCAAGCTAGACCAGATATGAGATTCGAACCCCTTAATTTGCACATTTCATACTTAGCATTTGGAGAACATATTTTGGATTAATTAATGCAATAAGGTTCAATTGTTTTTGATAACATATGGATTGGTGCTTCTAGTGCACTCTGATTGAAGTCAAACCGACTACTTGTGGACATCCTCAATTAGCAGCATTTATATAAAAAAAAATGAGATAACCTCATACATCAGAGAATTGTCCCACTAGCAGTGAAGGAAACAAGGAGCATTTGACGTCTAATTGCATAGTAAGATACTAAATATTTGCAAACCCTAAACCACAATTTATGTATGAACACTAGATTTCATGAATCTATAGATGAATTAATGAGATAACCTAAAATAGTGGCAATCATAAAAATCATAGGTACAATTGTGTACAACAATTGGCAGCTCCTTCTACATAAGATTTTCTTTACCCTAACATGACATTACTTTAGGCGGAAATACCCATGTGGTTTGCAGCAAAGAATCTGATTCTCAATGAACAAAGCATAAAAAAATAGACAAGGTGTAGGGTAGATACTTACCAGCAATGTTAGAAATATCAGAACTACCCATACGTTCATGAAGATTTGGTTTTACTAAGAAAAGGCTGTTGAAAAGTGTTAGTTGTCCACAATAAACGGTACGGCTAATGCTGCCTTCAGCTTAAAATTGCAGTCCCCCCAACCCTACCTCCCAAAGGAAAAAAAAGACAATGATAATAATAATTAACATTAACAGAAGCCAGAATTTGCATAATTTTTACTTGACAAACTACCTAATTGTCAATATATTCAATTATGGGCATTTGTCTAAAAAACATGATATAACCCCGTACATAAGATAACCCAGGTACTAACAGTTGATGGAGAACAATGGGGATTTCACGTATAATTGAACATTAAGATAATAGAAATTCCTTAGGTTTTTCCAATGCTTGGAACATGTTAACAATGAACAGCAATTTAACTCATGAAGTGTAGTAAGATCGTACAGTGGTACATAACAGTAGTACAATAACGCATTTGAACCTACCAGGAAAACCGCTTCGCTTCCCACTTGAGCAAGAATTCGATGTAAATATAACCATCTGTTTGTTGTTCTGGGAACTAACTGCGTATATTGAAAGGCGGAAATTGAAAATAGAAATCCCATGTTTCAGCAGGAATAGAAAGAAATATAAATTTACCTTTTGACAAACACAATCGGAAGTCGACGCAAAAGCCCCAAAAGCGAATCAAATCAACAGTTTTAGTCCAGTAAGGTTCCATCGGAATCGGAGATTCTCTGAAAACCTTGACTGCAAATTTCAAACATTGATTCAATGAGGGTGATTTTTTTTGCGGGGAGGATATAATAGGGGAATATAAAACCATTTTTTAGTTTATTACAAAACGGTGAGTTTAGCAGTAAATGGTTTAAATTCAAACGCTGCGTTTCACTTATTTAATTCAGTGCAGTAAAACGATAATATGAGTGTCAAAACTTTGAAAGGCCATAACTTCGCCCACGATGGTGGTCCGACTGAGCTGTTTTTTTTTTGAATCCACGTATTTTTTCGAGATCTATGCGCTGGCAAGGTACAGAAGGTGCCTTGTCCCGTTTTTTCATCCCGAAACGCTTATTTTTGCTTTTAATTTTGAATTTTTTGATATTTTTTAATAATTTTAAATCTTTTGGTCCAATTTTTTTTCCAAGTTATCGGACTTAAAAACTTATTTTCTTTGCATCAAATTATGTCTTTTATTATGTAGATTGTTTTAATATTTTTGTAAGATTTTTTTACAGTAATATAGATTAATAATTATACATTTATTTTTGTAATAATTATGAGTATTCTATTTTTTTCACAAAAAACAAGATCTTTGGGAGCTGCAATATATGATACATTGTCTGATTCTGATTTTTAAAATGATTCAATAGTATATACTTATCAATTGTGAAGAGATATAAAAAGACTTAAAGTAAGTTCATTTTTGTCATTAAAGTACATGTAAACTTTAAATATTATTAAACTTTATGTTTTACTAATTATATATATATATTTTAATATACAAAATGCATATGGAGGAAATTCAGAAACAAGGGAATGTTGACTTGCAACAAAGACAACAAGTTGAATTTTTCTCTTTGCTAAAACGGTATGTAAGTGTTTCTCAATTCATATCATATCCATCAATAAAAAATAATATTTATTAATTACACTTTTAAACTTATTTTAACAGGTTATTAAGTTGCATTTGGACGGTTCACTTGAATCGAACATTTGAAAATGCCATTGAATTATATATATCACAAAAATTTGATTTTTATTTGAAATTTTTGTTTTTATAATAATAATTATATTTTCTCATTATAATCAAAATGTATAACTACAAACATATTTTTTCATAAAAAACTAAATAATTTATTAATTAAAAAATAAATTTTTTGTTGTTATAATTTTTCTATAACAATAACTAAAATAAACTTTTACTATATAACATTTTTTGCACCAAAAAATAGGGATGAATTTTTATAGTATAATTTTTCATAACAATTAAAATATATAACTACAAAAATAATTGATTACAAAACACTTGAATTTTATAATCTGATGTGATAATTTTTTCTATAACAATAACTATAAATTATAATTACAAAACTTTTCAATATAGCTTTTTAAAACAAAAAAAAAGTGGAGAAAAATATTTATCACAATATATGTTATCACTATAATTAAAATTTATAACGACAAGTATAATTTCTGACAAAAATGTGAATACCATTATTTTTTGTAATAATTATAAAAACTTATAGTTACAAAAATTATTACTATATGATTTTTTGGTGCAAAACAATTTGGAGGAAAATCTTTATGACAATATATATTTTTACTATATAATATTTTTTATATTAAAAAATAGGGAGAAATGATTCAGATAGTATAATTTTTCATAATGATTAAAATATATAAGTATAAAAATAATTTATTAAAAAAAATTGAATTTTATTATTTGATGTGATAATTTTTTATAACAATAACTATAAATTATAATTATAAAAATTGTTAATATAACTTTTGAAACAAAAAATTGGAGAAAAATATTATGACAATTAATATATTCTATTACCATAGTTAAAATTTATAACTACAAATATAATTTGTCACAAAAAATGTGAATACAATTATTTTTTTGTAACAATGTTTTTTGTAATAATTATTAACACTTATAGTTACAAAATTTGTCAATATATTATTTTTTATGGCGCAAAAATATGGAGGGAAATCTTTGTGACAATATATTTTGTCACTATAATTAAAACATATAACGACAACATTGTTTTTTACTAAAAACTTGAATCTCATTATTTGTTGTGACAATTTTTTTGTAACAATAATTATAGCTTATAGTTACAAAACATGTCACTATATGATTTTGTTTTTGTACCAAAAATTGGAGATAATCATTTGTGACTATACATTTTGTCACTATAATTAAAATATATAATTATAAACAAAATTTTTCACAACAAATCTAAATCTCATTATTTCTTGTGACAATTTTTTGGGTCGTAATTACTAAAACTTTTAGTTATAAAGTTGTCGCTATATATGCCTTCAATTTGGTGCCAAAAAATTGGAGGGAAACATTTGTGACAAAAAATGATAATAAAAAATATTTTGTCACCATATATTACATATGTTTGTTAATTGTGACAAATTATTATGACGATTTTAGCTTTTATCATACTTGTATATCTTTTTTTAATCTAATGCGACGTTTATTTATTTTGTCACCAAAAAACTACTAATAGTGACAAAATTAATTTTGAGAAAATTAAATTTCTCACAATAGTAGAAATTTCTTGTAGTGATACCATCTGAATTCAGCTTTCTCATGACAGAACAAATGTTCTCATCATAATCCAAAGTACAAAAGACTCAAAATTTAAATTTGTTCAGAGAATTCTTCCACCTCAAAAGTTAACCGGTAGAAGTTTAAACATGTTACCAGCTCAGAGAATTCTTTCCATGAAATGAACGACACACCGAGCTCTTCGGCTTCCTTCTTCTGCTTGCTGGAAACATTTGCAATGATGACAATAGCTGAAGAAAGAAGATAAATACTTCAGTTGATGAGATTTTGCTGTGGAAAATAAGTAACCTTAATGTCAAAGCTCCTAATTAATGGAATATGGACTTACTTTTTAAGTAAGAACAACATGCTGGAACACATGATAGGATCTGTCCAGGATAAAAAAAACATAATGTGAATCAAAACTTAAAATGAAATGCAACTGAAAAAAAAAAGAATTATAGTCTGCAATTGGAGGAAGAAAAATTCATATAAAATTATCTAATGACCATATTGCTTCATTTTGCAATGACAACTTACAGCAGGGAGTTTGTTCTCTTGAAAAAAGGCTATTTAAACTTCAACATGGTTAACGCTGGACTCCACTGCATTAGCACCTCCAGCAACGTAAAACCAGATAAATTATCAACTCGAAATGAATTAAATAATGAAGCTTGAACAGTAAATGGAGTAATGGAATTTCCAAGAGAATCATATAGAGGAACGTATATGGCATCCTTCTCTTGATGAATCTACGAAAAAATATTCAATTTAACCGTGACCAGACTTGTTTATGTGCGTACGAAATACATTCGGATTGAAATAGGAATGTTTAATAGAAGAGTCGTTCTTACCGAATGGAAGATTCATCCCTTCCTATCAGCTGTAACCCTTCGATGGTGCTAAGAGCTTTGGTTCTGATCTTCACGGATACCTTTTGAGCTTCCATTATAAGCTATTGAAATTATATTGATTAATAGAAACAAATTTACAATGAGAGAATTTTTATGACAAAATCGGCTCGAAAGGGGAAATAAAAGTCGGAAATTTTTGGATCGACGAGCCACGTTAGTCAATAAAAATGACGAATAATTTTCGTGGAAAAACTTCATTCAGATTGAACAAAAACGAGGAAGATAATCAAATGAAGAGATGAGATGAGGCGGGAAAGGAGAGAGAGAGAGAGAGACTGCGTGGAAGATTTCAATGAAGAACAACTTCTGCTTCTCTGATATTTCTGGAGAAAGTTCAAAGAAAACAAGATCAGTCTTTTTCCCTAAAAACAATGCAAAACATTTCACCTTTTTTTTATCGATATTTTCTTTCTTCCTTGTGATTATTTGCCCTGTTGCACAGTTAAGAAGACGGCTTATAAGGCACGTGACAAACACGTGTATAATAGCTTCAATTCATTTTAAGGTCTATTTGATTGTCGTAAAATAAATTACGGAATTGATTTTCTTTGAAATTTCGTGTTTGTTTACGTAATTTATTTTTAGGAAAATATTTTTCTCGTGTTTATTTCTCGTAATTCATTTTTTGAAAAATATTTTCTAGTGTTTGGTTGGAGGAAAACTGGTTGGTCAACGTAAAACATTTTTCTGGTCAACAAAATTTCTTTTGTGTTTTTTGGAAAATGACTTACGTTTACGGTCTGATTTTTCGTAAGTCATTTTTCAAACTTTTCACTTAAAAGAATAAATACTCAAAATAATTTTATTTTATGAATTTAATATTAATAAAATATTTTAATATCATTTTAATCAAAATATTAATTATTAAAATATTTAAAAATATATTTATTAATATTTCTAATAATATAATATTATATTTTTAATATTATAATAAAATAATCAATTATATTATAATAATATAAGATAATATATTTTTTATTTTAATAATATATAATAAGTTATAAAAATAATTTTTTAATAATAAATAAATTATTTTAATATTTTAAAAAATAATATTAATTTTTATGATAAATAATATTACCTATTGTATTTAATATTTGTAATAAATCATTTTTAAAAAAACTCATTAACTAATGAAAAAAATGTTTAAACAACATATTCTAAACATCGTAAAATATTTTTCATATATTTTTTAGAAAAATGTAATTCATTTTACGAAAAATATTTTTCAGAAAACGTTTTCCAAAAATATAAATCATTTTCCATAATTCAAATTTTAGTAATTCATTTTCCAAAAAACCAATTATTGCTAAACAAACATTTCTTATATTTGTCCCCTTAGTTGAATTCCTCTTCAACTGTTCTGGATCGTGACAAACACGTGTATAATAGCTTCAATTCTTTTTAGAGTTTTATAGTTTGAATTTATATTATTTTTGGCAAACTACACTATGACCATTTTATTATTGGAAAATTTTAATTTGACCATAGATTTTTAAGTTTTTTCAATCAGATCACTTTATTATTTATAATATGAATCAAGTCGTGATAGTTAACAAAAATAATATAATTATACATTTTATCTTCATTATTTACTTATTATATCAATTTAATTTTAATTTTAATTTAATCATCTAATCAGATGGTGACATGTGTCATGAAAATATCATCATTTAATGGGATGAAAAATAAATTGAATAAAAATGATGTTGAAAGGAAATGAACATCAATCCTTAAAAGGAGTTGGGCACACCTTAACCCCCAAGTCAAATCTCATATTTGAAACAAACATAACAATATTTTGTATATATCTTATATTATAGTTAATGTAGAAAAAAAAACAGAAAATAAAAGTGTTCTGGGAAGGATTCAAACCACTAGGTCAGTTACGGAGTATGGGAACATCTAAACAACTGAAGCACATTTAATAGATGATTTATAGTTGGATACATTTCAGATATATTTTGAATTGTGGTTAATTTAAGCTTTTTATATTTTTAATTTAATTTAATCAAATATGTATGTAGCTTTTTTATATTTATCCTTTCTTTAATATATTAAACTATATTTAATAACTTATTTAAAACAATGGGTATACACTAACCCCTACCCCTACCCACAACAGAGATCTAGACAGATCGATGAGCATCTTAGCGGCATGTTGAAGGGCTTCCATCTTATTCAAAATGGTTGTGTCATTGTTTGTTATGATAACTTTATCGTTTGTGGTTGAGATCATTTTATCTATTCCTTTTGTACTTAAGTTGATTCGAACAATCTATATCGAGTAGCTTACATGTTAGTATGGCGGATGCCTTTTTCTGTGCTTGTTGTCAACGTAAGACTCCATCTTGAAACAACACGACTGAGTTGCTGTTATAAATGCCATTTATAGTTTATTTTTTTTATGAGTGTTTGAATTAAATTGAGTAGATTGATAATATGAAGAAATGAAAGAGAGTTATAAAAGAATAAGATTAAGAGAATCGAAGAAAGGAAAATGTGCCACATCTGTCAATCTAGTAGGATCGAGAGAGAATTTTGACCAAGTAAGCTAGCTAATGCGTCACATCAGTCTTCCATTACTGGGATAATGACTGTTAACGACAGCATGATCGGTTTTTTATAAAACAATTATGCTAGTGACTGTTTCATTCCTTTTCAAACTTTAATGGTAAAAAATGAATTTTACTCATACTTCAGTGACCACTAAATGTAATTTATCCTTTCTTTCTTTTTAGTTGCCGATGGAGTCTAACAAGTGACGTAATTTACTAGGGTTCAATTGGTGGTATAATTAAATATAAGTACTTACTATTTCAGATAATTACAATTCACAGCCGTGCAGGTTCCATTTATTTATATTACTTGAAGGATATATCAGATATTTTTGTCAATTATTCATGAATTTCCCTCTCCAGACACCCCAATTTTTTTAATTAATTTTTGGAAAATCTGTCAAAGCTGATCCCATCATCATCATCATCATCGAGACATCAACTTTGAGCTTCCATTGGCTTCAATCTCAAATCCTTTTATTCCTCAACAATCTCAGTAGAGATGCAAGGGTTTTCCGATGGTGGCGCCGATTTGGGGCAGCTTCAAACAACCATGCACCACATCGAAGTCGCTTGCGCTTCGATTCAGGTTCACCATTTACTCACTTAAGATTGAACTGTATAGATGGTCTATTACATTACTTCATATTCTTCGTTTATTAATCTATCATTTATTTGCCTTTTATTTCTGGGTGACTGAAATTTAATATTTGTTTTATCTGCGAGTTGAAAATGTGAAGTTTGTTCTACTAGTTTGATTGGATTCTTTTAACACTTAACTGGATTCCATTTGTTTTTGGGACAGATGCATATAAATCCAGCGGCGGCAGAGGCAACAATATTGGCATTATCACAGTCTCCTCAACCGTACACGGCATGTCGATTTATCCTTGGTGAGTTAAGCTAACTGAATATAGATATCAATGTACCAATGCACTTCTTATCGTATTTAGTTTTTGCTTCCTGAAAAAGTCACTAAAAAGTGACGTTTTGTTTTTCAAAGAAATAAGCAAATAGTGGAAACATAACTCTGATTCTAATATGGCTGTTCCATGGAATGTAAAATCATTCAAAATAGATCTATCACTTTTGTATCCAATCCAACATCATTTTGGTGCTCAGAATTTCATCTGTAATTGATGGAAGGAAGGATGTGGATCCCGTGAATGTTTAATTCTGTTGATGGCCTATGATTATTAGGTAAAAACTCTATTATATGTAAAATATTGTTAAAGGTACTCCATGAAATGTATTAACAGAAAGATTATCTGAGAATAGAATTGCAATGTTTGATTCATTTGCTTTTTTTTATCATAGAAGGTTTTTTCAATCATACACTCATGTTTCAGCTTGTTGAGATTGATTCTAGGGGTCGACAGTGACATTTATGTTTCCAACTTATCGCAAAGGATAGCAGCAGTAGCAGCAACAATTGTTGTTTGTTTGTTTGTTTGTTCTTAAGTTATGGCCTGCTTTGTTCATTTTCAACGGAACATCTAGGAATTATACTCTTGCTTGTCTGGTTCACAATGTTATTGATCACTTTTGGAGATGTACTTTTAACTGGTTGTCATGGTCATTTGACCTTTGTTCAATAAGCTTGAAAACTTCTGTACTGAATCTGGTGAGATTTCTGTAGTTATTATGGTTTAGACGGTTAGCTTCTGACATTTCACTAACAATCACTTTATTATTCAGAAAATTCTCAGGTGCCAAATGCCAGGTTTCAGGCTGCTGCAGCCATTCGAGATGCAGCTATCAGAGAATGGAGTTCTCTTTCCACTGAAGAAAGGAGAAGTTTGATTAGGTACCTTCAAAAATTTGAAGATTACATTCTGCTAAAATATTGTTATTATTAGAACAGAGTAGTTTCAGCATTAAGCAAGGCACAAAAGTATGCATTTTTCAATTAAATTGCCTCTGTTCGCTGTGTTTCTTGGGCTTTTCATATTTTTCAAGTAAACCCTGTTTCTGTTATGCAGTTTCTGTCTGTGCTTTGTTATGCAACATGCTAGTTTACTAGAGGGCTATGTCCTAGCAAAGGTGTCTTCTGTGGCTGCTCAATTGATGAAAAGAGGCTGGTAGGTCGCATGAGCTTCCATATTCAGGAGCTTAAAGATAACGTTTTGTACTAGCTATTCTGACCTTCTCATCATTAAAGCATGGAGTAAAAGTTTTCTCATGCTGAAGTAACAAGCATGACATTGCTATTGAATTCCAACATATGCTCCGAGATATTGGGAACATTATATGCCTAAATGAAAGTTTTATTTGTAGGCTTGATTTTACCGAGACTGAGAAGGAGGCATTCTTTTATCAGGTATGAGTCCTGTAATCATTATTCTTTCTGTAGATGTAGTTGTGATTTGACTTAGTGGGTTATCTTTCAAACGATTCTGTTTATTTATCCAACTTGCTTACTTTTAAAAAGAGATAGATCATACATGTTTTGATTCTATCCTTCACTTCTTTGTTATAGCTTGAATAACATTTTGGAGGGTGAAATAATAAACTTATTTATGTTAACCATATTAGCTGGACGTGATTTAGTATATAAGTACTGTCTCATACAATTTTAACTTTGTTGAGCTTTTCAAGTTTTGGAACTCACTTTAGGTCACCAGTTATAGATTGGAATGTCTTAACAGTTTCATGGTTACAGGTTAATCAGGCCATTCTTGGTGCTCACGGGGTTGATGTACAGTTCATAGGAGTGAATTTCTTGGAATCTTTGGTATACAATGTCTTTTTAGGATTCTAATTAGCCTCTGTTCTGTCTTTCACTATGTTGACTATATTTTTACACTCAACTTCCTTTTCTCTTTTAGGTTTCTGAATTTTCACCTTCTACTTCTAGTGCCATGGGTCTTCCTAGGGAATTTCATGAGCAGTGTCGGACATCATTAGAGCTAAACTATTTGAAGGTTCCCTCAGTCTCTTTCTACCTTGTATTGATACTATCGATTTATTGATATTATCCATCAAAGAATTGGCTGTTGTTTATGTAGAGATTCCTTTTTATCTTGACTTGTTTACTTGTCCTACCCTTGTGTTTTGATTCATAGATGTTCTACTGTTGGGCTCGGGATGCTGCTTTAAGCGTCACAAACAAGATAATAGAACCTAATTCTGTGATACCTGAGGTTAAAGTTTGTACTGCTGCATTGCGACTCATGCTTCAAATTCTGAACTGGGAGTTTCGAAATGATACGACCAGTATGAAAGCTGGTATTGATGTTTTTTCAGCTGGAGTTAGACATGACAGTGCTTCATCTAAGAGGTCTGAATGTGTCTTAGTGCAGGTAATGGACATATTTAGAGTATCTGATTTTGCTGCTCGCAGCCCACTCCTTAAAAAAAAAAGAAGAAGAAAGAAAGCTAACGTGGAAACATTCCATTATTACATCTTCATTGAATATAACATGAATGTATGGCCATTTGTAATACTTTGGAGACTTCAAAATAGGAGAATACCTGCCCAGAGATCAACCAAATATACGATACTTCTGGCCTTTCACAAAGAGATGGGGTGTTTGTAGATGCTGCAGTTGAATAATTTACTTGCACAAATCTTGTTGATTATTGTTTTTGGTGCAATTTTTATGTAGCCTGGGCCTGCATGGTTTGATGTTTTAATCTCAAGTGGACATGTTAGCTGGCTGCTCAGCTTATATGCAGCTCTTAGACGGAAGTTTTCCCGTGAAGGTTACTGGATTGACTGCCCTATTGCAGTCTCAGCTCGAAAACTAATTGTACAGTTATGCTCTCTGACAGGAACTATATTTCCTTCTGGTATGTGTTTCATTTAATACCTTTAAGTTTATTGTTATATGTTCTATTTGTATTTTTGTATTAAATCCATATTTGTTTCTTCTTTGGTATAATATTTGTTCTAATTGCTTGATGAATCCCTTGAAGTATATATTTTATAACCATTAGTTGTTTTGTGTACTTGTTGCTGTGGAATTATAATGACAGTGTATTAATAATTGCTTGAAATTGAAAACAATGAAATTATGGTATGCCGACATAGCAGATTCCTTATGTTGAAGGGCTTTTTGTCTTGCTGAAGCTGAGCAGTTTGACTAGAACCACCTGAAATTGTGAGATAAGAAATCTCCCCTTGTTTTATCTTGAAATTGTCACAAATAGCATTCTCCTCTTTAAGGACACTGGTGATTGGTTCCAATGATCAACACTTTTAGATTTAACTTTGTTGCTAAGTTAAAGGTTAAATTTTGATTCAGGCTTAAAACCTTGTACAAATAATAGATTTATCCAAGGAGAGCGTTTTCTGGAGAGAAAAAGATTGAGTTATTGGTAGGCAATGGAAAGTCCATATCATTTTGGATTGATCCATGGGTGGATGAGGTTCCTTTAAAAAATCTTTTCTCTAGAATTTTTGCACTCTCTACTAACAAATGGGGTAAGGTTGCTGAATTTGGAAGTTTTGAGTTGAATGGTTGGGAGTGGAACATTCTTACTAGGAGGAATTTGTCTGATTGGGAATTGGATCAATGGATGGATTTGATGGTGAAATTAAAGGATATAAAACTCAGATTCGGTTGAAGATTTTCTTTCTTGGTCTGCAAGTGGTGATGGGTTATTCTCAGTAAAATCGTGCAGGAAAGCTCTTGGAAAGGAAGCTGGGGGTAGTGATTTGTGGTCAAAAGGGGTGTGGTTGGGTTTGTCCCCGCCTCGTGTAGAAGCTTTCATTTGGCAGTTAGCTCATCAGAAAATTGCAGTTAAAGTGGAGTTAGCGAAAAGAGGAATGTCCTTAGAAGAAGATATCCTCTGTCCTTTTTGCAAGGAACATGAGGAATCAGTGCAACACTTGTTTATTACGTGTTTTGTAGTTTGGGAATTATGGAATAAAGTGGTAAGTTTATGGGATTTATCTATAGTGTTACCACAAGACCCTCCTTCTTTACTTAACTCGTGGGGGAGTTTGAGGGTGAATTCATTGATTTGGAAGTTTATACCGGGAGTCGTTTTTTGGTCTATTTGGAAAGCAAGGAATGCGATTGTGTTTGAAGGATTAAACCTTGATAGGCTGTCTCTCTTTTTCATTGTGAGATTTAGGCTATTTAAATGGTTCCTAGCAAAGTATCCTAAATTCCCTATACTGGAGGATCTGCTTATTGGGGATCCATCACTTGCTGATGGTATTTCTGTTCCTAAACCTAAGGATTATTCTGTGATTTGTTGGCTCCCCCTCCTGTTGATTTCTTGAAGATGAATGTTGATGGAGCTGTGAGGTTAAATGACTCGGTTGGAGGTATTGGAGGCATTTTAAGGGACTGGAATAACTGCACTCTTCTGACTTTTTCAGAGAATATTGGTCAAGGTCCCCCACCAGTTGCTGAATTAAAGGCTATTAAAAGAGGCATTGAAATTTTTTTGGCTTCACGTTGGTCTGCGGTTAGTAGGTTGGTTGTCGAGAGTGATTGTAAGTCAGCAGTGGAGTGGATCCATTACCCGTCTTTGGCTCCAGTTTTCATCTTGCCTCTAGTTAAAGAAATTTTGTTGATCCTTTCTGAAAAGGTGGTGTTAATTAGGTTGATTCCAAGGGCTTGTAATGGGGAGGCAGATAGTTTAGCAAAGAAGGAGATTGGTTGATTGTATGATTTTAGTTGTATGTTTTTTATTCTGTGGTTAGTAGGATTTTGAAGTAGGTGAAGTTGTTAAGTCTTATGTAATCTCTTCTGGTGTAATTGTTAAGTCTTATGTAATTCTGGTATAGTAATAAAATGAGGCACTCTTTTCCTCCCTCCACTACTTGATCCTTTTTGTTAGGAAAGGGTTATCTATGAGGGAGGTTTTTAACGAGGTCTCCTATTTCTATAAAAAAAAAAGATTGAGTTAGTGGCGACTCACTGTCTCAATCTCCTTTTTAATGAACCATCACTTTGCTTATGAAAATAAATTCTCTTTTATGAGTTTACTAAGATCATTGAATATGAAGTTTGTTTACCTTCTTATTTCGTATTAGAAAGGGTCCTCAGATCTAAAGTTTTAACCAATATTTTTTAAAATAATTTTAGATAACGGGAAAATGCAAGAGAATCATTTGCTACAATTGCTATCTGGTATATTACAGTGGATAGATCCTCCTGATGTTGTTTCAAAAGGCATCGAAGAGGGGAAAAGTGAAAGGTTGTTTTTCCATATTTGCTCTTCTGTTGAACATTTACTTCTATGTCTATGAGCTTGCCTTGAAGTGACAAGATTTCTATTGTATTATCCAGTGAAATGCTTGATGGTTGCCGTGCATTGCTATCTATTGCAACTGCTACGACTCCTTTTGTGTTTGATCAACTCTTGAAATCCATAAGGTATATATATATGATGCTATCCATTTTTTTGTTTTACTTAATTCTTTGTGTAGTCTGGAACAATTTTGCCTTATTGCTTTGCTGCTCAGGCCTTATGGTACTCTTACCTTGCTGTCCACCTTGATGTGTGAAGTTGTTAAAGTTCTGATGACTAATAACACTGATGAGGAGACTTGGAGCTGGGAGGCCCGAGATATCTTGTTAGATACATGGACTATTCTACTTGTGGTATGTTGTTTAAGCTTGGTAGAACATTTAGATGTTGTTGCCTTAAGCTAATCTATCAATTTATTTAGTTTCTTCAAGTTCATTATTTAGTGCAAATAAGACATATCAATGGGGTATTTGGGCCATTTCAGGATAAATCTTAAAATTTTTGGATCCTTTTTGGTTCTGGGTCATTTTGTGTTTGGTTCATGTTTGTTTTGAGTCATTTTCATATTTGAATCATTTTGGGCTTGGGCCATTTGGGTGACACTCGGGTTATTGAAGTTCAACTGATTTTGGTTATTCAAGTTCGGTCATCTTTTTCTTTTGGATTGTATCAGGTTCAAACCTTTCAGGTCAAATTGAGTTGGATCGGGTTTGGGTGGGTTATTTGGGTTTCTCAGATTTGGAAGAATTGACTGGTCTAGTGTGAATATATATTTCTTATCTTCATTTAGTGGTGACCATTGAAATAAAATGTATTTTACAACTTGTCAGCCTACTGATGGTAATGGTGATGATGCATTGCTTCCTCCGGAAGGGAAACATGCTGCTGCAAATCTCTTTGCCATGATCGTAGAGTCTGAGCTAAAAGGTAATCATAGTAATTTACTGACTGTATTGCTTCACTACAGTGCTAGTCATTCAACAGTTAGTTCTGTTACCTGTGAATGTAACATTGCCTTTTTTTGGTTGATATAGTAGCTTCTGCTTCAGTAGCAAATGATGATGGTGATTCTGACTATCTACAGGCTTCTATTTCTGGTAAGGAAAGTGACTTTCATTGTTTTTATCATTATATATATATATATATATATATAACACATGCTAAAGAAACCATGATAATTATTATCATCTATTTCTTTCTTAACTCATGTTCGGAGTGTATGAATACCATTCAACATTGTCATTGCATTTCCTTGCAGCAATGGATGAAAGATTAAGTTCTTATGCTCTCATTGCAAGAGCAGCAATTGATGCCACAATTCCTTTGCTCACAGGATTGTTTTCTGAACGTTTTGCACGGCTTCATCAGGTGCTCCTTTCACATTCACAGAAGAAAAAAAAGAAACTATCTGATTTCCCCTGCATATTTTTTTTTATAGAAATTGGATAGGCCTCGTTAAAAACCCCCTTCTTGACCTCCATGTTACAACAATAACATGAAGGGCATGGGAAGGAGGAAAAGAGTGCCTAAAAATTCATTAATACCAGAATAATACATATCCATCCTAAGAAGTTCTGTTACAACATAAAACTTAAAAACCAAACACAGAACATAAAAACCAGCTCAATAATTGTGCAACCTAGCCAATAATCTAATATTCATCCTATTCCTTCTTTAGCTAGTTTATCCGCTTCACAATTAGCAGCTCTCAAAATATGCCTAACAATTACCCCTCTACTCTCCACTAATGCAGCAATGTCTTTCACCAACGGCTGGAACATAGGAGTACATACACCCGGATTTTTAATCCATTTCAGTGCATTAAGGGAATCTGATTCCAATATGACCCTTGGAAATGAAACCAAAGATTTCTCCTCAATAAACATCAGCCCTCTTTTTATAGCTAATAGCTCTGAAAGAATAGGAGGACCCCCCCCAATCCTTTCGGAAAACGAATCCTGCTGCAACCCTTGAGCATCCCTTAATAATCCACCAATGCCTCCTTTATCCCACTCCTTAGACATCGCACCATCAACATTTAATTTAACGTAACCCAAGGGAGGAGCAGTCCAACACGAGGAAGAAATAGAATCCTTCTTCATTCTTACCCCCAAATCAACTATTTTAATATCACCCACTAGAGAATCAAAATTTATTTGCACATCATTGAATCTCGCGACAAACCATGTTGCAATTCTAAAACGAACAAGGAAGAACAATAACGGGCCATCCACCTTTCCTTTCCCAAAAATAATATCATTTCTACACTTCCAAACCGTCCAAAGCACCGCCCTAGGGATGAACTTCCAAATGGTGGATTTCGGGATTAAATCATTCCAAACAATTATGAAATCCAACAAAGTCTGAGGTGGCACAAAAGATACATTCCAAGATGACAAGAATCTATACCACAGGCCGCTGACAACCTCACAATGAACAAATAGGTGAGAAACCGACTCCACACACTTACCACACAAAGGACATAACGAGTCTTCAATCCCTGAAACTCTTCGCTTTATCAATTCCTCTCTAACTGCCACTCTCTGATGAGCAGCCTGCCAAACAAAAGTTTCGACTCGAGGAGGAGCAACCCCTGTCCATACAATATTGTCCCAAGTACCATCATCTTCCTCATTACCAGCCCAATCAAAATAGCACTTCACACAAGATTTAGCTGAAAAACAACCCTCCCCATTCCCTGTCCAGACCCAACAGTCATCTTGCAAAGATGATAGAGAGTTAGAATTCAACAAGGACATAAGCTGCATCCACTGTTCAACCTCCCAGTTCACCAAATTCCTCCTTAATTTAATGTCCCAGAAGCACCCTGAAGAAGAATTTTCCATGAATTCTGCAACTTTGCCCCCTTTATTCAGTGATAGAACAAAGATCCTTGGGAACCTAACTTTTAAAGGGAACGAACCCAACTAAGAATCATGCCAAAATTGCACTGTCTCTCCATTCCCCATCTTCAAACACAAATTATTCCTTATACATTCCCCAAAATCATCATTAGAAAAGAAATTATTAATTATTCCTTTCCAAATCCAAGATGCCCGATTAGACAAAGAATTCATAATTAAGCATGTATTAAAATCTAAATTATACATGCAACACACAACTTTTTTTCACCACGAATTCTTCTCTGATGCAAATTTCCATACCCATTTACCCAAAAGAGCTCTATTTAGAAGTGCCAAATTCGGAATTCCCAAACCCCCCAACCTCTTCGGCTTGCATACTAACTTCCAATTCAGCCAATGAATATTCCTCTTATCTGCCGAACCGCCCCAAAGGAAGGCTGCCATTATAGAATTCAATCTCTTAACCACACCAATTGGAATTCTAAAAAGGGAGAGAAAATAAGTCGGAAGAGAGCACAAAACTGACTTCACTAAAACTACCCTACCAGCTAGAGATAAGGAATTAGCCTTTCAACCAGCCAATTTAGAATAAAATCTCTGGACTATTGGTTCCCACAATACTGCAGAATTCCTCTTAGATCCCAAGGGTAATCCTAAATATTCTGATGGAAAAAGTCCCACTGTGCAGCCAATTTCCACTGCCCAACTTGCTAACTCATCTGGATCCACATTAATACCGAAGATTTTACTCTTAGATAAATTCAATTGCAAACCTGTCATCAATTCAAAAATTAACAGCACCCTTCTGACATTCTTCAAGTCTCGAACAGTAGCCTTGCTAAAGATAATTAGGTCATCCGCAAATTGCAAATGTGATAGCATAAACAACCTCTCTTGAACAGCCTTAGCCAACATCAAATGAAGCAACTCTCCAACCAAATTAAACAACATTGGAGATAATGAACAGCCTTGTCGGAGACCTCTTGCTGTTTTAAATTTTTCTGTCGGTGACCCATTAACGAGAACTGAAATTGTGGTTGTTGAAACGCATTGATTAATCCACGAAGACCACTTATCCCCGAACCCCATTTTGCACATTATTTTCATCAATATAGCCCAATCCACAGAATCATAAGCTCTTTTAAAATCTACTTTAAATACGACCCCCTTTAACCCCTTTTTCCTCCAATAATCGATACCCTCATTTGCAATAAACGAGCAGTCCATAATCTGTCTTCCCGGTATAAACGCAAATTGCGAAGGGCTAATAATTTCATTTATACAAAGGCTTAACCTTCTAGCTAGAACCTTAGAAAGAATTTTATATAATACTCCAACAAGGCTAATTGGCCTAAAATCTTGTTGCTCCTCCGGATTCACCCTCTTTGGAATGAGAGAGATAAAAGAATGGTTTACCTCCGAGTCCCATACCTTCCCTCGATGAAATTCTCTAAAAAACAGCACCAAGTCTTCTTTCAAATTTCCCCAAAACTTCTTGAAAAACCCTAAATTCATACCATCTGGGCCTGGTGCTTTATTGCTGTCCGAATGCACAATTGCTTCCCAAATTTCTTCTTCAGAAAATGTATTTTCAAGAGCCCTGTTTTGATCTAATGAAAGTTTTAAAAACTCCAAATCCAATTCCTCCACAACCAAGGTATCGTTTTGGTTGAACACCCCTTGGAAAAAATCCTTAACTGATTTTTTTAAGTAAAATAGGATCCGAAATAACATCACTGTTCACAATTAGAGACTTGATCCTATTCATCCTTCCTCTCGCTCCTGCAATTTGGTGGAAAAATCTTGTATTCTTATCTCCTTCCAAACCCCACTTCATTCTTGATTTCTGCAACCAAATCGATTCTTCTTTCTTGTACAAATCCCATAATTCTTTCTTCGCTTCCACTAAAACCTTCATAGAAACCAAAGAACTACCTTTTTGTAAATCCAATTCCATCGCCTGAATTTCATTCTCAAGGCTGTTAATCTTTGCAGGAAACTGAAGATAACTTTTACTAGACCATCTTTGACCGCCCCTTTGACTCCCATCAACAGATTAGTAATGTCATTATTTTTTCCCTGTTTTCGAAAATTTTGCAATTCCTCCTCCATCATCTTGCTAAAACCAGCCTCTTCCATTACATAATTAAACAGCCTGAATGGTTTGTGACCCCAATTAATTTCACAATTTTCCAGCAGAATCATATTGTGGTCCGAAACAGACCTTGGCTGTAAGGTTTGAATAATCTTGGGAAACAATGATAGGAACCTCTGATTAACCAGAAAACGATCCAATCTGATATACGTAGGTTCTTCCCTGTTATTGCACCAAGTATAACGACCTCCTGACAACGGTAAATCAACCACATTTGCTTTATACACAAAATCTCTGAATAATCCCAATGAAACCGAATTTACAGCACCTCCTACTTTCTCCTCATGTGCTAGAACTGCATTAAAATCCCCTCCTAAACAGACCGGGCCATTCACAGTCTCCACAAAATCCAAAAGCTCTCTAAAAAACTGCTCCTTTTCTGACTCCACACTTGGACCATACACATTTATAAAACAGCAAGCCTCTGAATCCCCTTCAAAAGAGCCCATAATTGCCGTGAATCTCTGTTGTGTAAATTCTTGCTGCACTACAAACTCTTTCTCATTCCATAATGTTATTATTCCTCCAGCAGAACCTTCAGCTGGTGAAACTAACGAACCTGTTAAGAATTTTCCTCCCATTTTCCTCAGGACAGAATTCCTCATGACTTCCAATTTCGACTCTTGTACAAATAAAATTAAAGGTTTATTCTCATCAATAAATTTCCTAACAACTCTAGTTTTTTCCCTCCTACCCAAACCCCTAACATTCCAAGACATTATCTTCCAATTAATCATCATTCTCAATCAACAACCTTATTAGGCTTATCCCCTTAACTTCCCCCATTCAACTCTCTCCCCTTTACAGAGGAAACTGCCTTTTTCATGAATGCTTTTCCCCCCTCTGAATGTAACTCCCATTAACTTACTCACATTCCAACACTCTAAAGCCTCTACCTCTCCCTCAATCTCATCTTGACATACATGATCTGAAGTTGTACCAGCACAACTCTTCACTCCCCCCCTTCTTGATCTCGAATAGACATGATTACATAATCCTCTTTCCGATTTACTGACGGCAACATTCTTGCTGGAAATTCTGGGTTGGGACGAGAGGACAGTCCCTGACTGAACAGCAGGCTGAAACTTCTCTGCTATATTATTTGATGCTGAACCATGAGAAACAATACTAGTTCTAATACCCTTTTTATCCAGCCCATTCTTCCCCATAGTTTGCAGGCCTGTTTGCAGCCCATTATCCCGGTCAACATTGTCAAGCTCTATAAAATCACCTCTGCCTTCGTTTGAATTTCCTGGCTCATTCTGGTGGGTGGGGACAGCTCCTACAGCTGTCAAACCCTCACATAAGTCAACAAAAGACATATTTTTTGAATCTTTGTTCAAATTCAAACGCTCCTCAAAATCTGAGCTTTTTCGTAGTGGGGAATCTTGTACCCATGCCTCCACCCTTTCTTGTGAATCTGACAAATCCTGAAATCCCACTTGTTCTACCTGTCTCGAATGAATATTTTCCTGGCTCCAATCCGAAGAATTATCTTTCCATGGATCTTCTTCAGAAATATCATCTCCCACCAAGTCTGTTAATTCAGGGAAAAAATCCTCAGAACATTCAACCTTTATTTTGGTACAAAACTTCCTCCCATACGTATTAATAATAACATGTTCTGGAATATCAAATGGACTTTGGACCCTAAGCAGCATCTGAGCAACTCTACAATCCGCTCTTTGAGCAGTTTCTTCCTTAATCTTCACTAGCTTGCCCCATCTGGATGCCAAACTGGAAAAGAAAGGAACTGACCAACAGTTTAGAGGCACTCCTATCATGGAGATCGCACAATAAGCTAAGGGAATAATCCCATCATCCGAAACAGGTTCCAGTCTTTCAAACCAGAAAGACAAAGCATCCCACCTCTCTTCTAGCGCAGTTTTCATCTCCATCTCCGACGGAAAAACTACCAGGCAAGCGTTCTTTGCAAAACCCCACCTTATCACCTTAGCTTTGAAACCATCATTCCAAATGGCCTTTTGCACGAACTCCACTTCAAAAAGTGCCTTGTGAATCCCAGTCAGGGATGATTTCAGCCAAACCCTTTCCTCCACCGGCATAAAAAATTCCAAAGGCTTTCTAACCTCCTTCAAGATACTATGATTGTTCTGTTTAACACCCTCTTGATCTTTGTTCACCCCTACTAGCGTCTCTTTATACGTCCTTCCATCAAGAAACCTTTTTAACAGATCCGTCTTCCCCACCACTTCCACTGAAGATGGATGCATTCCTCCCTTCACCCCTCCTCCTTCAGCACTATCAGCACCCTCTCTTCTAACACCTACCCGACTCCTCGACCCATATACCTTCTCATATTTTGCTACTACCACTGTTATTCTTCTCCTATCCATCATAACATTGTTCATCTTATCCACTGCATTGTGCAAATCCTCCTTACTTGCAAAATGAACAAATGCAAAAGTACACACTTTATATTTCGGTCTCTTATTAATAAAAGGAATGAACACCTTAATAACTTTGCCATGATAACTAAAACGTTTCCATATTGCAGTTCGAAGCACTCTCCTACTGAGATTATCAACGAACGCTGACCATGGACCTCCTCCTTGGACTTCACTGACTTTGCCTACAGAAAACTTGCCTTTCGAAATCTCTCTCTCTCTCATGTTTTTTCTGTTATCTTGACTTCTTCTCTTTCTCAAATATCCTCCCTCAAAAAAAAAAAAAAAATCCCCTGCATATTTCATTGATTATTGAGATGTTGTCGCACGTATCTATTTGCATTTTTCCTCATTTTTTAAGTTACTTGTTTGCGTGCAGGGAAGAGGCATTATTGATCCTACTGAAACTTTGGAAGAACTTTACTCACTATTATTAATAACTGGACATGTACTTGCTGATGAAGGGGAGGGAGAAACACCTTTGGTAATTTTTATTTCTTTTCTATATATTCCAAACCTTTGTTATGAAAGAGTATCTATCATTTGTGTATGTGTGTGCATAATGTCTTTACTCATTTCACTTTTAAGCTTTTGTGGCTTGAAATTTTGTATTCATTGTTGTTGTTATTATTAATTTACTATTAGACTTAATCGAAAAATAAGTGCCTAAACTATACCTCTTGTTAATTTTAGGTGCTTAAAGTTTTTTTTTGGGTCAAAGTAGGTGCCTAACGTTTTTAAAGTTATCATTTTAATGTCAGTTCCGTCAACTAATTGGTGTATGACACTTGGCCTAATTTTTACTTTTCTTTAATTTTTAAAAAAATAAAATTCATAAAATAAAAAAACTCTAAATTTTTCTGTTTTTCACATAACATCCTAACATTCATAAACCCTAATTCCTAAATCTCTAAAATCCTAATTCCCTACTTAAGTTTATGGATTTAGGGTATTTGGGTGAGGATAAGGGATATGGCAAGCAGTTGGGGTCGGAGGATTGGTGGGTATTTGGCGGTGGTGGCCAGCGGTTGTAATAGACTTTAAGATTAGAGATTTGGGTATTGAGAATTTAGGATTTAAGGTTTATGAAGATTTAGGGATTTAAGTTTAGGGATTTAGAGGATTGAGGTGACGGTAAAGGGGATGATCGACAGTGGGGTCTGACGATGGATGAGTGGGCGTTCTACAATGCCGGTGGTGGTAATAGGCTTTGGTATTAGGTATTGAGAATTTAGGAATTTAGGGATTGGGGCGATGACAAAGGGATGACCGACAGTGGTGGTCCGACAACGGGTGGATGGACTTTCGTCAGCAGTAATGAGCTTTGGGATTATAGGTTTTTTTTTGGGATTTTTGAGATTTTTTTTAAAATAATAGTTTTAATTTTTTTAAAATAAAATTTTCAAAAATTTATAAATGTGACGTGTGTCACAAACTCACATTTTGATTGGTTGACTGATTTTTTTAACATATGTGACAAAATTGACCTTAAAATGGTAATTTTTAAAATGTTAGGCAGCTCCTCGTGTTGGGAGATGAAAAATTTGCGTTTGAAAACTGGAAATGGACGATCTGTGGAGTTTTGGCATGATGTATGGTTGGGAGAAGTACCCCTCAAAGATCTGTTCCCTAGATTATATGCTATTTCGAATAATAAAATGGGTAAAGTGGTGGAGTTTAGGGTGAACAATGCTGCAGGCTGGGTGTGGGATATTCAAATGAGAAGAAATCTGGTGGATTAGGAGGTTGATCAATGGCTACAGCTGATTTATTTGTTGAATAATATCTCACTGTCTCTCAATGAGTAAGACTGCTGGATATGGTTAGGGAATGGAGAGGGTTGTTTTTCAGCCAAGTCATGTATCAAGAATTTCTTTGATACTGATGGTATTGAGGGAAATCATGATACTTGGGAAAGACATATTTGGGTAGGACTAGCACCTCCTCGTGTCGAAACTTTCATTTGGCAAGTTGCTCATCAGAGAGTGGCAGTTAAGGAGGAATTGTTGAAGCGAGGAGTGGCTGGGATTGATGATCCCTTTGTTCGTAGGTTTGAGGAAACAATTTCACATCTTTTTCTGCATTGTGAGGTAGTATGGGGACTGTGGTCTAGATTTTCGAATTTGTGGAATGTTTCTTTGGTGATTCCAAAGAACATCTTTGACTTTATCATTCTATGGGATGATCTACTTCCAAATTCCAGTATTTGGAAATTTATTCCAAGGTTGGTGTTGTGGACGGTTTGGAAATGCAGGAATGAGGTTATCTTTCAGAAAGGAAAGGTGGATGTGGTGATGTTGTTCTTTATTGCTCGATTTAGAATAATTTTTTGGTTTGCTGCTAGATTCAACGATGTGCATATCCCTTTTGACTCCCTAGTGGGTGATTTAAAACTTGCTGATTCGGTTGGTAGACAGGAAAAAGGAAGTTCCCATCCAACTTGCTGGGTTCCTCCTCCAGATGGGTTCATAAAGATTAATGTTGATGGAGCGATGGTGAAGGATGTGATACAGGTGGTATAGGTGGACTGATTAGGGACAGCAGTGGTGTGTTGCTTCAATGGTTCTCAGATAAAGTTGGGGGTGGACCTCCTATTATGGCAGAATTATTGGCGATAAAGTGGGGGTTGTGTCTTCTGAATGATTCAGGATCTGTTCTTAATCAGAGGATTATTTTAGAATTGTATTCAAGTATTGCACTGAAGTGGATCAAGAATCCGGAATTAAACACCCCTATGTTTCAATCCTTGGTGAAGGATTTTGTCTCTATAATGGAAGGGAAGGATATTACGTTAAGGCATATCTTGAGGGCTGCCAACTGGGAAGCGGACAAATTAGTTAAAGAGGGTATAGGTTGATTAATAGGCTTTGTATTTGGTATGTTAAGGTGTAGGAAACGTTTTCATTTATGTAGGGTGTTTGTTTTCAGTCTTATGTAATTAGTGTTATGGTATTTCAGCAGGATGTTAGGGACTGGCAATGTATTATTGTTCAGATTAATAAAAGTAATAGGCACTCTTTTCCTCCTTCCAATGTCCTTCATGTTACTAATATAACATGGAGGGTATGAAGGGGTTTTTTAATGAGGCCTATTCTTCTATAAAAAAAAAAAACGTTAGGTAGCTACTTTGACAATAAAAAACCCTTTAGCCACCTAAAGTTAACAATCAGTTAGGTTGATTCCAAGGGCGTATAATGGGGAGGCAGACAGTTTAGCAAAGAAAGGGATAGGTTGATTGTAAGGATACACCTGTGGTTTTTCTGTTCCAGTGAGCAGGTTTATGTGGTTGGAGGAGTTTTTAAGTTTTATGTATTGCAGTTTGGTGTAATGGTTAAATCTTATGTAATTTTTCAATATTAATAAAATTTCTAAGGCACTCTTTTCCTCCTTTCGATGATTAAGGAGCTTCCTTTCAAGCTCCATTAATCAAGAAGGGGGTTTTTAACGAGGCCTTCAATTCCTATAAAAAAAATTAAGTGTTATCATTATTATTGTTATTGATAGAGTATATCAACTTTTGTCAAATTGATTTCCTTGTTGAATTTCTCAGCAGTTATGGAGGTAGTAGCTTTAGTTGAACAATTTAATTTGATTTATTTGCTACATGTTAGTCTTTGTCATACAGTAAGCAGCGATGAATGACTTTTCTTGTTATTATGTGTGATGTTAAAGTCAGTATAGCTAATTGAGTGCTGGGTGGGTCCCTTGGTTTTACATTTCATGTTTCATATTCTTCTTGGAGAAAGGTGCCTGACTGCCTGTCTATCTTTCCCCCATGAAGTTTAAGGTGTTTTTGGCAGTATTTAATGTGATGTTTTATGTTTATATTTCTAAGCTTATTTATTTTAAACAAGAATTTGTCTTACATGGAATCTGACTCTAGTTTTGTTATTTGACTTAGGTACCAACTGCCATACAAATTCATTTTGTTGACATTGTAGAAGCAGAAAAGCATCCTGTTGTTGTTCTCTCAGGGTACAACTTGGCTTTCTTTTAATTTCTTTCTCATAGAAGTGTGTTGATTTTATCTAAATTGTACTCATTATTTTCAGTTTGAAATAGTTGTTTTCAATGGTCTTTTTCATTTGATGCAGTTCAATTATAAGGTTTGCTGAGCAGAGCATGGATCCAGAAGTAAGAGCAACAGTTTTCAGTCCTCGGCTTATGGAGGTAATATTTTCTCTCTAGCATCCTAGCCCTTCTTTTCTAGTTACCTTGACCATTGTCCCTCTTACTTGGTTTTCTTAATTTTGTGTATAGGCTGTCATATGGTTTCTTGCAAGATGGTCTCATACATACCTAATGCCTCTCGAAGAAACTAACTGCCTTAGTAATGATTATCAGCAGCATCAGCCAATGAACTCTAAAAAAGCTTTATTAAGTTTTTTCGGAGAACATAGTCAGGGACAAGTTGTTCTTGACATTATTGTCCGCATCTCTGTGATGACATTGATGTCATACCCAGGGGAGAAGGATTTGCAGGTATAATATTTAAACTTGTAAAGCTTTCTTGTCTTTTGTAATGTCTATCTGGTGCTACCTCCATTCTCTTCCTGGTTATTTTTATAAAATGTTATCAATGAACTAAATGATTCATGATTGTTTTATTTTCCCTCCCTCTTTACACAGGGTCTTACTTGCCACCATCTGCTTCACACCCTAGTTCGCCGGAAAACTATTTGTTATCAGCTTGTCTCACTGGTGGGTCCCTAGTGATTTCATTTATACCTTTGAGATGTATTAGCTATAGTCTATATCAGTCCTGTGTCATAGCATTGGAGTTCACTTTCACATTTATTTCAAGTCCTATTATAAATTTGTAGTTGCCCGTTTCTCACATCGTTCTTTGTTTTCTTCTACAAAATAGGGTTTTGTTGAATATTAAGTTCAACTGGTTTATGTTGAATATTAAGTCAAACTTATTTGTATATCTTCATATTCCTACTTAATTGATGAATCTAGTGTTATAGCTACTCTTAAGAAAATCTCCGGTCTCATTACCTGCATTTATTATGTAAAATCATTGTTAACTTGAGCTAGTTTGTTTTAATCTATGTTTTGTAGGAGTCATGGCGTACTCTAGCGAATGCTTTTACAAATGAGAAAAGTTTGTTTTTGTTGAGTTCTGCCAATCAGGTAAGAATATGCTATATAAGCTCATTGTACTATACATGTCATTGCTCATATTCCTGTATTATAATGATTATTTTTCCTGTTCCAGCGCTCACTGGCTCAGACCCTTGTTCTCTCAGCTTCTGGACTTAGGAATTCAGAGGCCGCAAATCAGTAAGTCTTTTTTTTTTTATTTTTGTTGGGGGGGGGGGTTACCCTTTGCCCTTTTGAACTTCAGCTTCTAATGGGGTTATTTCCTCTCATTGTTTTCAAAGATATGTAAAGGGTCTCACGGTTCATATGACAACGTATCTGGTGGAGCTATCTAGTAGAAGTGATCTTAAAAGTGTTGCACACCAACCGGATATCATCATGTCGGTAAGGATATTAAAAATTAATTGCAAAATCTTATTAATTATTTAATCACTTGGAATAGTTTTTCATATAAATAATGGATATTATGCAGGTTAGTTGCTTATTGGAGAGGCTTCGTGGAGCTGCCAGTGCTGCAGGACCTAGAAGACAAAGAGCAATGTATGAGATTGGTATCTCTGTGATGAACCCTGTGCTACATCTTCTTGAAGTTTACAAGGATGAGGTATTACGTAATTCTATCCTTTCATATTCTTTTTCGTAGATCATCTTTTGAAACATGTTTTATCCTGAAACTGCAGTATTGTCTCACTGAGGCAGTTGTCTTATAATTAATTGGCTAGTTACAGAAATCATCTACTGCAACTCCAGATTATTGTAGCTAAATGGCTGCAGTTTGTCTATCTGTGTTTGTGAAACCTTGTTTGGGCCAAGTTTATATCATTTGAGTGCAATTACTTTAGAACTATGTTACTCGGACTAGGATATTAGTTTTTGGTATAGGTACGTGTCCAACATGGGTATGTTGAATTTTTTTTTCAGTTCTAAAATTTATTTGGAGGCTCATATCAAAATATCTGTCTACATATGTATTTAACATGGGTGTCTAGTGGGGGTAAAAGGGCTGAATTGAAGGCAATCAGAGCTGGGTTACTGTTCTTCTTATCGTCAGAGTGGGGGTCAAAGGGTCGCTTGATTCTGGAAAGTGATTGCAGGAATGCTTTGGAGTGGATTAAGAACCCTGCTTCGTGTCCCACTTGTTTTGAGTCAATTGTTAGGGAGATTGTGTCTTTTGTAATGAGTCAAGAGGTGATACTTCGTCTTATCCAGAGAAGCGCTAATTGGGAGGTGGATGAGTTAGCAAAAAAAGGTATTGGCTGATCTTAGGGAATAAATTTGGTTTAGTCTAGGTGGTTTGATTCTTGTAATGATGTGTCTTTTTTATGACTTGGTTGTATGTTGGTGGGTTGATTTAAACCCTTTTTCTAATAAAAAATCGAGTTACTCTTTTCCTCCTTCCTCTTTTTATCAGTCTACCTTTATGGTATATTGACTATTATGAAAGGGTTTTTTAATGAGACCTCCAATTCTTATAAAAAAAAACATGGGTGTCATAGATGAGTACTTTCAAGAAAAATGAGGAATCATTGTAACATAGATTTAGAATGTTGTTATACACTTCTTCAGATCTCAGCATTTTGCCATCTGATGACTTCATTTGCAGTGAATTGCTTCTGCTTTTTCTTATTCCTGTTTAACCTACACAACTTATCTTCATTAGAAACAAAGAGTACTTGTACTAATTTCAAATTATTGCATAGTCTGCAGTTGTATACCTGCTACTCAAATTCATTGTTGACTGGGTGGATGGACAAATTTCCTACCTGGAGTCTCGGGAAACGGCTGCTGTAATTGATTTCTGCATGCGTTTGCTCCAGCTTTACTCATCACACAATATTGGGAAGGTATTTTTGTTCGAATTCCTTAAAAAGTTCCTTAAACACTCTGATTAAATTTCTACTGAAGTAACATTTGAACAATGAAGGTACCTTATTAATATATCTGAGCCAGCAGTTATGCTATAGTTTTAATTTGCTTGCATTGTATTTAAAACTTCTGAAAATTAAAAAAGAACTCGATTATCATGCTAAAGGAAGAACCTCTGTTGGCTAGATAATTTTTGCATTGTCTAGACTTTGAGCTGTAAGAACCATTTTCTTGGCTAATTGCAAAAAAAGGCATACTCCCATAGTAGTGGAAGTAATTTCTTCTAAAGATCGATTGTATGCTAGAGCACCCAAAATCATTTCAAAACTGAAAATGTCCGTCACAAAGTTCTATCTGGTAAAAATATTGTTGGCAACTGGCAAGGATGAATTTACGCTGGTCTAGTATTACTGCCCTTGGCCTTTTTGGATGGAATATGGTTCACTTTGTTTCTGTAGAGTTGTGAAATAGAATACTCTTTTCTTTATTCATCAAAATTATGGGTATATATACAAGTATAAAGGTCATATAATATGTAAAGTAATGTCGTACATTAATACAATATATATTAATCCTAAGATTTAGCCTAGAAATTTGTTTCACTCCCCTTCAAGTTGGAGCATAGATGATTGTTGTGCCCAACTTGTTACATAGATAATTAATCGAGGTCCCATTAAGAGTTTTTGTGAAAATATCTCCTAGTAATTAAACTTTGTTGAATCTTTTTGAGAATGAAATGACAATCAACTTCAATGTGTTTTGTTCGTTCATGAAAGACTAGATTAGAAACAATATGAAATGCAATTTGATTATCACACCGTAGCTTTGCAGGTGCTAACCTTATTTCTTACTTCATTGAGGAGTTGATATACCCATATGATTTCACACAGACATGACGATAGCTCTATATTCAACTTTTACCTGGATCGTGAGATCACATTTTGTTTTTATTCTTATGAAATAAACTTTTACATAGATAATCAATCCGGACCCTGTTAAGAGTTTTTGTGAAATAATCTCTTAATTTTTCTCCAGTTTTCACATAATCGGTAGTAACTAAACCTTGTTAAGTCTTTTTACGAGTGAAATGACAATCAATCTCAATGTGTTTTTTTTTCGTTCATGAAAAATTGGATTAGAAGCAATGTGAAGCGCAACTTGATTATCACACCATAGTTTTGCAGGTATTGACCTTAATTTATACTTAATTGTGGAGCTGATATACCCAAAGGATTCCACATAGATATGGCTGTAGCTCTATATTCAACTTTTAACACGTAGAATTCTAAAATGGAATACTTTCTCTTAGCTTTATTCTTCAACGTTATGGCTATATATACAAGTACAAAGGTCCTATAATATGTAAATTAATATCCTACATTATATAAATATATATTAATCCTAAGTTTTAGCCTATAATTCTGTAACAGTTTCAAAATGAGCTTCATATCTAGCATTCACTTTACCTTATAAAAGAGGTACTAGGTTTGACTTACTTATGTTTCACCTGGCCTCATTGACCAATATCCTCAATTTAGTATGTAGAGAATTTGATATGGATGTCACATATCTCAATTTGGAAATTGCTTCGGGTTAGTCACACTGGCATCAACTACTTGATTTTGGGCCTATTATACTGTCTCTTTTAAAACTTTTATGTAAGCAATACCTTGGTATGGTTTCTTTTGCCTTCTAACACCATAATGATGATCTTACTTTCTTATTTGTGTTGGATCTGCCTCTGATCTTATTTCTTTGTTAGTGTGCATAAAAGTCGCATGATTCATTGCTGAGTAAAAAGTCTTTTATTGAATACTTCTTTATCAAGCAATGTTTCATATAAGAGTTTGCTTTTTGCTTATGATTTTTTCCAGGATGCATTATCTTGTTTCAATACAAGTTGGTTTGCCTTTCGTGCTAACATTTTTTACTGGATACTCGTGTTCTTTTATTGTGGTTTTTTTTTTTTTTTTGATAGAAAGGCCCCATTAAAATCCTCCTTCAATCCCTCCATGTTATGAGAGTAACATGAAGGAACAACGAAGGAGGAAAAGAGAGCCAAGAAAACTTTTATTCATAATAACCAGATTACAAGCTTGAACAAACTCCTACACTTCCAACGGAAGAACATAAAACTTAACACAAACATCCAACAAACAGGGAGGAACAATTCCTGTTAAACAACACAACTATAACCAAAATCACCCTATCCCATCTTTAGCAAGTTTATCAGCTTCCCAGTTTGCCGCCCTTGAAGTATGCCTAAAAATAATATCCTTTCCAATCAAAAGTGAAATTATGTCCTTCACCAAGGATAGATGCAAATGAGGGGTTAGACCCGGATTCTGAATCCACTTCAGAGCGTTAGAAGAGTCTGATTCCAAGATAACTCTTTGATTTGCGACAAAATCCAACTCCTCCATTCATTGCAAGCAAAAGATCTTTTATTGAATACTTCTTTATCAAGCAATGTTTCTTATAACAGTTTAGTTTGCTTTTTGTGCTTATGATTTTTTCCAGGAGGCATTATTTTATTTCATTATAAGTTGGTTTACTTTTCGTGCTTACATTTTTTCCTGGATACTTTTGCTCTTTTATTCTGGTTTTGAAATCTCTGTTTGTTGAACCAACTTTATTCAAAACAGCATTAACTTTTAAAGGGCTTCCTTGTGATTCTTGCTCCTGCCACTCTTACGTGTACTACTGTGATATATTTGTCACCAATACTGTGCCAGTTGACTCCGCAAGGTTATTTTTCTTCGTTTTTCAGATATCAATAAGTCTTTCAAGCACTTTACTCAGTGAGGCAAAGACAGAGAAATATAAAGATCTGCGTGCTCTCCTTCAACTTCTTTCAAGTCTTTGTTCAAAAGATCTGGTAAGTGTTGTGTGGTGGTTGATTCTCACGTGGGAGTAAGAATTTATCACATAATATTTACCACTTTTTGTAGGTTGATTTTTCTTCAGATTCTGTTGAAGCTGCTGGCATTAATATATCTCAGGTTAGCACTTCATTGTTGGAGTCATTAAATCTTCAGGATAGTGTTTGATGTTCCTCTTGCAGGTTGTTTTCTTTGGTCTTCACATAGTCACTCCTTTGATATCTTTGGAGCTGCTGAAGTACCCGAAACTTTGTCATGATGTAAGAAATCTATCTGTTCCGAAGAAGTAGCCTGTGTTATTTTCTGGAAGCTTATCATTAGTGTTTATTCTGCAGTACTTCTCACTTCTATCGCATATTTTGGAGGTATACCCCGAAACACTTCCACAATTAAATAGTGAGGCATTTGCTCATATCATAGGAACTCTGGATTTCGGTCTTCACCATCAGGTAAAGTACTATCCAAATTATAACCTACGATGTCAATGTTTCCTTTTTTGTCCTTCCTGGCCAAACACGAGTCTTCAACCCTCACCCCATATTTCTCCCTCTATTAGGGTTGGGTAGTATAAGATGGAGAAAATTAAGTTGGGGCCTTAATATTCAACTTCTGTGCAAATTGTATGGTTTTCTTGAGTCTTCCTCATTATGAATATATCTTTTGCAGGCTCGAAGATAAAATTTTTACTTTAAATATTTCATGCTTAGTTATTTTCAATTTTTAACCTTGATTATACAGGACTTAGAAGTGGTTAACATGTGCCTGGGAGCTCTGAAAACCCTGGCTGCATACAACTATCAGGAGATCTGTGCTGGTAAACCAGGTCTGGTTTCTGCAGGACAAGGAAATTTACCAGAGGGAATTTTCAGCCGGTTTTCTACGGTCCTTATTGCAATTGCTCCTTTTTGAAGATTACAGGTACTAGGAAGCAAATTTCTATAATAAGCTTTACATGAACAGAACATTGGTTGCTCGACTGACTCCTTTTTGTTTTACACATGATCTTACCTTTATTTGCTTGTGGTTCCAGTCCTGATCTGGTTAGCGCTGCAGCTGATGCTCTCCTTCCGTTGATCCTTTGCGAGCAAGGCCTATACCAGGTTTTCCTTTAGTTTCTTGATAATAGTAATGCTTATCGGTGCATGTTTTTTCTATGAGTTGAAGCATGAAGAGCTACGATCTGGTCTTCAAGCATTTTATTTTTGTTCTGTTGATTTTTGTCCCATGCTATTTCTACTTTGTCACTATGGACATTCTCCTCATGTTTTAATGCTTCTTCTGCAGAAATTAGGCAATGAGGTAATCGAGAGGCAGACAAATCCGGCACTCAAATCAAGACTGGCAAATGCATGCATTCGCTCACAAGTTCAAACCATCTTTCTTCAAGACTAGACCGTGTTAACTACCAGAGGTTTAGGAAGAACTTAAACAGCTTTCTGGTAGAAGTTCGGGGATTTCTGCGAACAATATAAACATGATGATATCCTTTACAAGCTTGCAGATAATTATGCCGTATTATTCTTTTCATGATAAAAAAATGGAAAAGAAAAGATGAAATCAAAAGAAATTATCCATTTCTCGGATTCTGTCAATGCTTGTTGATATTCTGTAGAACTAGCTGACTTAAAATTGATGGGGGCAAAACAGCATGACTGAAGATATGGATTGCAGATTTGGCAGAACAAGAGACATGATTGGTTTCAATATCTCTGATCTTTTCTGAACTCCAACAGGCAGATGAAGATATTACTTGTGGTTTGAGGTGCATCCCTATGAAGATTGAATTTTGTTCCGATTGATCCTCATGGATGTAGGCTGGATTACCTTTTTAAAAAAAAAAAAAATAAATTGGTTTGTAATGTAATAACATAGAATTACATGAAAAGCTTGCATACAAGGTATGGGTTGCTTGATAGAGAGAAGATCTAGTCTACTATTTTGTACAAATATATAGATAATTGATATTTTGGGCACTCGTTTTTTTCATATATTATTTGTATTAAGAGATCATTTCAGAGTTCCTCACTACTTACAGATGAAGTAAGAAATACCAGCCAATCTGGTAAAAGAGAAGTTTCCTGCATCTCGTTGCTTATTTACTTTCAAGTTTTCATTTTTTTTAGGTACTGGGGTCGGATATTTCAGTTGAACGTGTATGTCTAGACATGCATTTCCAAATGTCATTCCAAAATTACCTCAATTACACTGTTAAACTTGATAATGAGACCGAATAAAGCAATTTTATTCACTTGTATTGATTTCACACCCAATCCTTTTGAGCCTGAATAACATGATTGGATTGTTGTATCTAAATTTAATACAAGGCCCTCAAAAAATTGAGTAAACTAGATTGATCACTTTTTAAATTTTAAAAACATAATATTTAGTTATTTTCATTTCTATTTAATTAAGATGTAGCCATTGAAGGTTAATTTTCGTTTAAATTTTTATTTTTTTTCCAATTAAGTTTTCAAAGTAATAAATTGGTCATTAACTTTAATAAAAATGTTAATTGAGTTTTACCCTTAAATTATTGCTAAAACATCAAATATGTTCTTGAACAATGATTTATACCTAATATACTCCAAAAGCTTTTTAATTTTCATTTTTATCAAACATCCCATCACCTCTACTACATTCACGTGAATCACCTTCACGCTGCATCAAATTATGGTCACTGCACATCATAATTGACCACCTTTGGCCATCCTTAACAATGAAGGGTGAGTTAAAATTTAACTAAACTCGTTTCACCTTGTAGACGAGAATCTTCTTATTGTCCTCATTTCTTTATTTTTTCTCTCGACCTAAATTAATTAGAATCCGGCCACCGCATTAGCCATCATTTTGATCACTGCCAACAACCATTGTCGGAGGCCAATGAGTCTCAAAATTTTCCACTAAACTCACCTGATCCTTTTAAATACGAATCTATTATCTATTTAATCGAAAACAACTCAAACTCCAATATCCAGTGGACAACCAAGATTACTGCACTTATAATAACTTATAGAAACTCACCCCTTTTCTTGTCTGCCCATACTTCCGACAGCTGTACCCGTCATTAGGAGATATTGAGGTTCGAAGGAGCACCGATGTTGAAAATCAAAGGAATATTCCAATGGCGCTGTTGTGGACGATGTCGGTGTATGTTTTCCACGTTTCATTATTTTGACCTCCATATGAAGCAAAGCCATGCAAAAATTGATGTAGTAGTAGATCCCCTCACAAAACAAAAGGATGCTTAATTAGTGAACTATCCTTTAATTTTTGAAATTTATACAAGCATATTTAATTTTGTTTCTTTTTCATTCTTCCTTGCAGTAGAACAAGCAGTAAATGATTGCTGGAATTTCTTCATCCGATGTAGAACTTTGGGCAATTCTCTATAGGGACGACCCTACAGTCTTTGATCTTGACTGCATTTCAAGAGTGCCACAAGCACAGACCACCAGAGAATCTCAATGGCAACATTAAAATCATCTTTCCCACTCTAGAGCTCTTTTCCGTTGGAGACTAAATCAGCCAAGAATCTCCACTGTAGAGATAATATAAAAGAACACTGTTAACATTCTTCACTTTCAAGCATGCGCGGTGCACTTGGGCTTGGACGGCCAGTGGGTTTGGGATTCGGGTTTGGATTTATTATTTTTTTTTTATTTTAAATCCTACTTATATAAAATTAATGAAAAATACATTCTCGTTTAAAATAATAAATATTCTACGTCATCAAAGATTTTATAATTCAAAAGGTGGAGTGACTAAAATAGGAGTAATGTAAAAGTCCAGTTATTACATTGGAAATTTTTAAACTTTTGTGATCAAAACAATAATGAGAAGATAATTGAGTGATGAATTATGTAACTTACCCTAGTAATTATTTTTATATTATAAATAATTAAACTTAAAGCTTAATAAAAAATTACCAAACTATACTTTTTTTTTACTTTATATGTTTAAAGATTTTTTCGTTCAAAGTATGTGCCTAACATTTCCGAGATTACTCTTTTAAGTGACTACATTTTCACGTGTTGCGTTTATATTTTTTGAATATTTTATTTTTTATTTGAAAAAAATATTATTTAAAAACATTTTTAAAGAAAAACTAATACTTTAATTACTTTGTTCGCCTTCTCCCCCAATATGATCCATCCCGAGTTGAGATTGTTCAGATTAAATTCCAACTAAAATTTGCATCCATTAAATTTAGAGTTAGGATTTAGGAGTTTATGTATTTAGGGGTTTGAGATGATAATAAGATATAATCGGTTAGTGGGCGAGTGATAAAAGAGATGACTGAAAATGATTGGTGATGACTGAAAATAGGATTTGAAACTAGAGATTTTGGATTTTTTGTAATTTTAAGAAATTTGGGTTTTTTAAATATATTTAAAAATAAATAAATTTTCAAAAAATATAAATGTGACACATGTTATATAACAGTTCCTTTTAATGATCGTTATGATGTAATACTTAAAAGAGTAACATTGAAACACTATATATCTATTTTAAGCAAACAAATTCTTCAAATATCAGTTAACTTAATCTAGAGTATAACTTGAGCACTTATTTTCACATTAAGCCTAAAATTAATTATAAACTAAATAAAAAATTAAATTTGATTAAATTTAAGTAACTTAAATTTTAAAATTATAATTCATGACATGTTTAAACACAACAATTTAAATTGATTTTTAATTATTTTAAAGAAATTATATAATTAATAATTGAATTTTTATCACTCTTATTTTGGATATTGTACTTAATAAATTTTAATTTAATAATTGAACTTTATATATAGATATTTTTAGTCACTTGACCTTTTTCTCAATTATAATTTGATAACATGACTTATTTTAATATTTGCTCGTCACATAGGATTTACTTATTTTAATATTTTCTCTAGCCACATATAGGATATATATATATATATACATATATTATTAAACTAAATTGATTATAAGTAGTATTAGTTTTAAATACTTACAATTATTTGACAATAAAATAAACGCTCAATCATTATTGCAATTATTAGTGCTCGATCTCATGACCTCTACGAATTACAAAGATTCTTTTTACAATGAGATAATTTGGTTCGTGTAGGATTTACATTTAGATACCTTGAAGAAAAGCATTCTTCATATGCCTCTTCGAGAGATTCAGATTCCTCGAGCTTGCTTTCATGGAGTTTCTGCAAAGTTGAACGGTTCAGTTTAGTTTCAACAGTATATTCAGACCCATCCCTCTTGCTCTTCTTGGCTAAGATCAGAAAGCACAGTGAAAAGTATCGTCAACTCTGATCAACAACCAAGCAGTGCCCACTCCCATCAGATCAATGTTGCCACATAATGACTCGATTTAAACCAATTCATAGGTGCAAACTCAGTTCTTAAGTTGTCTCATCCTTAGTAACAAGAGGACTTACAGATGACTGAAGACGCCTCCAAAGCAGTTTCACTTTTATTAACAGAGGGCGATGAAGAGGGTTCACTAGTACTATCACCAATTTCATTTTCACTTCACCATTTCGGACAATACCAGCTGCTTCATTGGTCTCTCTCCATTCAACCCATGCATGTGGTTTATCATCAAAGCCATCATCTTCACCTTCACCATTGACAACAGCAGCTCACTCAGCATTAGGCGATGCAGAACCCATAGCACCAGTCCAGCATTTCCTGACCTCATCTTCTTCGTAGTGCATTGAGCAACAATCCAAAATACAATGAAAAAACTGTGCATGTGATTGTGATAACATTGTAAGACATGTTAAAATCACGAGTTGTGAAAGGTATTCATAATCAGGTACAAACACAAAAATTTATGTTAGACAGTGCGAAAAATTATATTAAAATTTAGAGAATGCGAAATTAATTAATTAATAGAAAATACGTGAAATATAAGAGAATTTAAAAATTTAAAGAGATGTTTATCGTAAAAAATATTATTCAACACATAATAGAGGATCAACTAATCACAAGAGAAGAAGAAACAGAAATCATACTAAAGTTTGGCCCATCATGCAAGAAGCATGCTATTTTTTATTCAGTTCAAAATTGTTGACTTCATTCAAATAGATGGTGGTCATCCAAAAACAGAGAATGTCTTGGATGATGGTATATAAGGTCAGCAGCTACTTGTCCAATTTCTACTGAAGCAACAGTTTCAGCAACGAAAGGTTTTCTAACATTGCAATGAAATACATATTATAAGACAGTTAATAAGATGAAATATTGTTATTGAGGATGATGGGTGTAACCTATGGTGATTTATCTTTTTTTAATGACAAATTCAATTTTGCAGGAACCCTCTTTTGAACCAGATGGTGAGAGAGTTTTTTTTTTGAACCAGTCGTGTGAGACCTTTTAATGATTAGTATTTTCTCACTCCGTCAGTCATGACGTTGTTATAAAATTAACAGTAGAATAATAAAAAAATTCAATTATTATTTTTTTAGAGTATAACGATTAAGATAAAATGATAAAAAAACAGTTATTAAATTTATAATTATCCTTATTTTTATTGTTCAGCCCACAGGCGGAAACTCGGCACTCGCCGTTTAATGATGCCTCGATAATCTATCCATGTTATTGCAATTCGGGTTAATCTTCATTGACGGGTCACTCAAATTAAACAATTCGGGTTAGTCTATCCGTGTTATTGCAATTCGGGTTTTGAGTCTCCTGTTTAACTCAAAATCCCTTTAGCCTTTTCTCAAGGTTGAAAACTCTGATTATCTTGGCAAGTTCTCTCTTTTCCTTCATCCTTCAATCAGCCCGTTTCAGGTAATCTCTCTTCAACCAAATAAAATAGTAGAAAATGAAAAAAATATTTATTTATTCGGTGTCTCGTTTTCTTTGGATCCTAAGTCTCATTTTAACATCTGGGTTTCTAGTTTAAGCATTTACTTCCCATCGGGTGTTCTTAAGACAAGCCCATATGATTCTCGCCATTTGAGACTCTGAAAACTCCCTTCCTTTTGTTGTTTTAGTGTAATTGATTTTTCTACTTCTTTAACGAATATGTGATGATTGACAGTAATTGGCTTGGATAATAGATGCCCAAAATAAGTTTGAATGATTCCATTTTCTAAGTCATTTCTTGTTTTTTGGGGATGTTAATGAATGAACATGAGAAAGTTCTAAGGGAATTTATAAATTTAGCTCTTATCAAGTCATTGGCTTTTACGAATCTTCTAACTACAGAAGCTATAAGTTTGGAAAAAAATTCTTGATCTTATTGTAGATTGTCCTTTAACACATTGTTTCATTGATATAACCAGAAATCTTATGTCACTTCTTGGTTGAGAAATATACTGTGAGCTTTTTGTGGTGCTGATGGCTAGATCTTGCAATGTGTATTCATATCCTATTCATGTATTTTCTCATGTCATAATTTTGTATAAGGTATTTATACTTTGACTTTTACATGTTAATAGTTGCCTTATATAGATTTGTCATGCTCGTTTATTCGTTCCACGTTTCTTATTGTTTTTAGCTATTTTTTTACGTCATGTCTGGCATTGCTAGATCTATTGGTGAGTATGACTTAGGCTGGTGCTTGTTTCTTTTCATTTGGTAGTGAAAATTTTACAGGTTTGATTGTCAAGGTAATTACTTGAGCTTCAATTTAGTAGCCTGTCCTTTTGGAGTCATCATAGTGATGCAATTTCGACGAATTGACTGGTATGATTTTTTAAGCACATCAATTTCTTGTCTTCATGAAGAATAGACGAATGAGACATGAGGGTGTTCTTCATACTGCTTTGAGCTGTGATGACATCCTTTGCAATATCCTTCTCCGGTTACCACCCGAATCTATTCCCAAGCTCATTATTGTATCAAAGAGGTGCCTTCACTTGATATGCAGCTCATCTTTTCGTCATAGTTATTTGAGTCGATGGAAAGTGGGTTTTAACCTGTTGGGATTTTTTGTGTGCAATTCCTTATACCTTGGAAGACCTCAAGGCGGTGCTCGTCGCCCCCGTTCCGAACCTGCTCTTCCATTGCTGTCTACTAGTAGAGAGTGATGATTTGAAGTTCTCTGGGATCCTTAAAAAGCTTGGTTACTTTATTGACTCTTCTGATGGCTTTCTTCTTTGTGGTCGTCACCCGAAGACTTATTTTGTATGGAATCCCATTACAAGGACAAATTAAACTACCTCGTCCCGAGTTTACTTTGAGGAGTTGTGCATGGCCTTCATCGTTGAAGGTTTACCTGATGATGATATCTCCTACAGGATTGTTCGTGCGAATGTGAAAGCAGATTTGAGGAGATCAATGTTGTCACGATAGAAACTTTCTCATCAAAGACCAGTACATGGTGTTACTCCAAGCTTAAATGTGCTTCTACTATATCTCTATCACCTTGGATTTCGGGTACTGTGATTGTAGGCGTCATCCACTGGTATGCAGCCCAGGGGAATATAGCAATTTATGACCCGGATCATCATGACAAGCATATTGCTTTAGTTAAACTCCCGGGACCATTTGATTTCGACGCACAAGTTGTCGGTGAGTCTTCGGACGGATGTCTACAATATGGTTGGAGCTGTAAGGCAGGCCTACAGATATGGGTTCTTGAAAAGGGATTGGATGGTTATTCATCCTTATTCTCAACTGACAAACAGTCGAACCTTTCTTGGAGCATGAGATATAAGTTGAATTTCAGACTAATGTGGAAAAAGAATCCAAGCCTTGTGACGAAATGCATTACACGGTCAAAAGAAACCGAAATAATGGCATTTTCTCCGCAAAGTTCTGAAACAGTCTTCATTAGATCCGGATCAAACATATTTCTCTATCACTTCAAGAGTGACAGGTTGGAAGTGATTCAGTACCAAGGTCGTGGATCTTCAATCCTATCAGATTTTTCCAAAGTAGTGCCTTACTATAAACGAGCTTGGCCTCAGTCTGTCTCGTGCGGCAATGGAAATGGCGCAACATGAACGCATGCTACGTCCTATATCTGGGGAATCCTGTAACTATCAGTTGGGTGATACTTTGAAGGTACATCTTTTTGTTTAGCTAAGTTACGGATTTGAATGTGATGTGTTGTTGGATTTTATCAGTTCAGTCCTCTTTTTTCCTGTTCATGACATATTATATATAAATATTTATGGCTTTTATTAAGGATGACTGATCTTCATCGAAGTGTTTTATAGTTTAAGAGTTTCCTTCTTTCATATTAGACTTTATACATATGCTAGCAAATCCAGAGATTTAAATAGCGGTCCATTATTGGAATAGCGGCTTTGTATAGCGGTAAAGATGTCATCCAAAACCGTTATTATACGACCCTGATACTCGCAATGATTGTAATAGCACCCGCTTTGTCCGAAATCAGGATAAACACAACGCAATCGAAAATAGACAGCAACCATAATTTAAATCACTGAGAAAAACAACTGCATTTTTATCAACCAAAACAAAACATCATTTCAAGTTTATTTTGTTCTTAATTCAAGTGTGTACACTTGGACATTGATGACCATGCATCACGCCATGAATTCTTGATCGCCTGAGATGGTATATCTTATGTATGCATAATCCTGCAATAATTAGGACTGTAAAGAGTCGAGCTCGAGCATTGTTGAGTTTGACTCGATTTGAAAACTCTAAAACGGAGTTTGACTCAGCTCGAAAATTCGTGCTAAATATTCTCTCAACCATTTGACAATGAACCTTCAAAACATAAAAACCTTATATTGTATCTTTTAAAAAATTAATACATAAATGTTAATATTATTAATAATTTAATTTTTTTTAAAGAAAATTTTGATAAATTGTTTTTTTCTATTTGCTTGCGAGTTTTTCGAGTCGAGTATCAAGTAGTTTGTTTCGGTTCATTAAGAACTCGAGCTTGAGTCCATTCGAGTCGGGTATTTATCAAGTTTTGACCGAGTCAATCTCGAGTAGCTCACGATTTGCTTGTCTTATTTAGTACTTAAAAATACAAGTATTTATTGTCCAAGGAATGCAGTTGTTGATCGTTTGCAATGTTAGCTGTTAATTGTATCGTTGGGAGTACTAGTTTTTTGAATCCTTCATCCACCATTCTTAAATTACTTGATCATAATAATATAAAAAGATTATGATCTTTTCAACTTGTAAAGATACGATGTTATCTCTCTTCTTATTTTATTAAAAGATAATAATATAATTTATCTATATTTTATTAAATTCAAAATTTTAGTAATTCAATATGAACTAAAGTAATAAAGATCTTGTCCAAGGCCAGCTTTGAACAGGGTCCTCGATCTTTGGATTGATCTAGTTGGTTCATTCTACTAAAAAAAATCGTATAGAGTGTTAGATAGTATATGTTTAAAATATTTCTTAATCATTGACAATGCACATACACCTTACAAACGTTAATGGTCGAACACAAAATTTCAAGAGAAAACATTCGTTTTAATCACTAAAGTTAGTTGACAAGCGATAAAATGTTATATATATTTTTATTTATGTACATACATCATTAAAATTATAGTAATACTTTTGATATATATCCTAAATGTCACAAAGTTGTATAAATTGAGCATATACACAAAATTAATACATTTGAAGTATCCATACAATTAGTTACCAGAAAAATTATTTTATATCCAAGTGTTTATATATATATATTAGTATGTACTTAAAATATTATAAAATATCATAATAAATTATCTTATAACATTTTAAATACTGTTAGATAATATTTGTAGTAACCTTTAATTTGATTACTTAGATAATAAAAATTTTAAACAGATTCTATTTATAATCATCTTAGATTATTAAAAAAATGTAGATTTTTTTTTTTGAAAGAACCGCAAAATTGGGAATTGTACAACATTCGACAGTTATACCAAACAGGGAGCAATGAATGACCTATATGATAATACTTCTAAACATAAAGTAAAAATAAGTTGAGCACCATAAAGACATCCACAATCAACAAGGTTGGAAGCTGACTCTACATCATGGACGGATTCAAATTATAGAACCAATCCCTTTGTAAGAATCATTTTTCGATTAATCCGACCGTGGCAACAAGAAACTAAATCCTATGTTCTCACGAATAAGTGGTGGTGGTTCGATGTCTGCAATGTCTATTTGTTCCATCGACTTCGATATGTCATCTACAGAAATGGAATGCTGCAGAAGTAATACAAGTTAAGTGTTAGAACAATGTCAGATTATGTTCCAATCAATGTTTTCAGCTTGTTAGTCGGACTCGAGTCATCTATGTGTCGAATGCATCTGCTAACCTGGAATCATCATCTAGCAGGAAGGAGTTCCTAACTGCATTGTTTGAATCCTCTGTCATCAACACTCTCATATTGGCTATTACCTAGATTTCGATAAACAAGCAAAGCTCAACTATGTCAGGATGTGGCTTTAATCCCTTTTTTCCTGGAAACCTGCATTTGGGAAACTTACATCTGGGGACACACTATGCGTACCGTACATGTCGTCCCAATACATCGTACTAATACGAAACAGCTGCTGTATGCTGAGGACCTGCAAATGGAAATCAAGTTATCATGAGACATGAGATTCAGCAGGGGAGATTTATATCTCATTCCGGGTTTCATTTGTATTGTATCTCACCGGACAGAGATCATGACTTATTTCATCCAGTGTTTTCTTTGGCTTTTGATGTATTACCTGAATCAGAATCAAGAATACCAATGATATTATTAATGCACAACTATAGTAATCAAGGTACAGATAGAAAGTTCTGCAACAATGGGAACATACTAAGAAACCAATGGCCTGCCTAATATGCTTGAGCTCATCCCAAGCTGAACCTGCATACTGCATTTATAATGCGTTTAGTTTTTTGCAAGCGCATATCCATGAACTGGAAAGTGAATCCAGAGGTACTTGAAGGTACCTCATCGGTTGCTTTGTAACACCAGTGTTCCAGTTCAGCCAATCCGGCTTTAACGTATTCACCGTTACTGAATGAACAACACTCTCTCCTCAGCAAAGGCTGCAACAAGATAGTGAATTCAAATTCAAAAGTGTAAGCAGAAGACCAACTATGAAGATCTAAAATTGCAGCCTGGACTGTTGTTACCTGTTGAATAGTTGAACATTGATGAATAAGAATATTTGTGTGAACACCTTTCGGACTAAGAATGGGGGCACCTGTAAAGGAATCAACCAAATGTTAATCCTTTGAGGAAACGGCATTCGAACATACAAGGCAAATGGTAGCATTTTTACACCAAAATTGAGGAACTTGGCTGAACTAAGTTCACTTCAGAATGTGATTATGTCAGAGTACTCATGCAGAAAACAAGGAAACTACAGATATGAACAAAAGGGGAAAAGTTGGACTGTAACTAACATGATTTGCTTTCAAAGTGTTCAAGAATTTCCAATGCTCGTCACAATCCCTTGCCAGTGAGCAATCAAAGCCTGTTGGCCTGCAGTATTTGCAACGGATCGCGATGCACCCTTAACTAAGCTTGCTCGGGATGTTCTTGGTGCCTATATCATTAAATTAGAATAAAACAAGGTAGTTATTGTTTCTTTCTTCTCATTATTTCCTTCACTTAATCAGATTCTGATATATGTGCGGGTGTGTGTGTCTATTTATATTATATGTATAATACTGATGCATAATCCTAGCAGTGGTGAAATTTCTTTCTTTAGATTATCTCTAATCATTCCATATATTTTCTCCACATATGCTGTAAGTTGTTGCTTAAAAAGCAAAGCTGGGTACTTGGCTTCAACTTGTCGGAGATTATCCGCCCCACTTTTGATGCTGCCATTAATTAAGGAGAGATTGACGCCTTGCGGTGCTCCACGGAAACTCTTTAAGACAATAAAAGCCATACATGGATTAATAACAGAAACCAAAAGTTACTGAAGGGTATATGTTGACATCAGTGACAACTTCAGTGACAACTCTTACTAGGGACCCAAACAAAGTAGCCGATGATGATCGTCGCCGTGTTGGAGTCATTCCAGCGGCACCGCTAGCTTTCAACGTGCGCTGCAGTAGCAAGAGAAGTGTGGAGGCATTGGATAACCAATAGGCCAAGATCTCATTGTTATCCTGGGTCTGGAATTCAAATTCCAACAATCAGTTCAAGAATCCGAGGTTTCTAATAAGAAACTTGAAAAACATCAGTGTGAAAAGTTTGATAATCCAACCTCAATAGCATTCCCTATAGTCTGGATGATCCGATCAAAGACACTAGTTCGCTCAACTTCAAACGATCGCCACTGCAGAAGGCATTTATATATGATACAGGCTGCAACATGTCGGTTCCCTGCAAAGCCTAAATTTTGTGCTATACATCGAATGAGTAAATCCTGGTTTTCCTGTTGTTTCTCATTCAATGATTTTTGTGGTGTCTCCTCGACATCAGCAGTCTCCCGAAGGTTCATTGAGGGGCTTTGAAGACCCGGCTGAGTGTACATTGACCGTGAAAAACAGTTCAGACAACAAAGAATACCGAGACCTAATGGTGTCAAGTTACCAGAACCTTACCATGGATGCCCTTGCTTCCAGGTGACCACTCTCTGAACCTCTCTGTCAATCATTAGACAACCAGTGAATCTCCTCAATCCTACAAGACATTCAAAGTTCAACCGCAAATTGTACACAAGCTCGTTATTCAAACTACCAGCAAAATCGATCTTGAACGTGCTGAAAGGAACTTATTGGGAGCAACTGAAACTGCCTGTTGCCGTAGTACTTTATTCTCCGATTCTATATTAGCGAGCTTCTCTTCTAACCTGAGTTCAACCAACCACATGAAAAGCATATTTATCACATGTTCTTGACATAAAAACATGACCATTTATAGTAAACAAGGCAAATTATCCCTGATAGGCTACCCTCTAATTGTATCACTGAGTTGTTGAACTTTTTTCTCAGTTTCTTCCATTCTTTTTCGTTTTTCTTCACCCGATTCCCGGATTTCATTGTACTTTCCTTCTGCCTCATCAGCTCTTAGTTTTTCTGATTCCAATGTGGCCTGTGGGAAACAAAGATGATAAGAACCATAAGGTCATGGATACTACAAAATTCTTGCATTGTTATACGAAGATATATTCGGTTTTGGAGGATAATACCTTTAAGCTTTCCACTTCTTCTGTTAGACATTCAATTTTCTTTGTGTCTTGGACTAAAACTTCTTTCGCTTTAACAACCAGGGGCACTTCTTCAATAGCTTTCTTTGCAGACTCTCGTTCTTGAGCTAGCAATGCATTGGTTTCATCGATGGCTTTCTGCATTTCTTGCACTGTGTTCTGCAGTTTCGCGATCTCCTGAGCTTTCGCTTCTTCTAGATCAGTCTGCAGACAGTTTCAAGGCTTTCCATGAACATACATATCTATAAACCGAATATAATTGAAGAATGTCGACGCTGAAGTCAGAACACACAATAATATGTACATTATTTCTTGTAACTAAATAGGATTTGCATTAGCTTAATGCACCATGAAACACAATCTGTCATATTTTAGCATAAACAAAACTATTACCTTAAACGTTTTTCCAGCTGCAACCTCCATGTAAGTTCCTCGACGTTCTTTTCGAGCTTATCCTTTGCTTCTTTCAGTGCACCAGTTTCTCTCACCGCCTACATAAAGAAGGCAAAACGAGAAGCTTAAACGGATAGAAATCAAATACTTTGAAGAAACCATCACCATGCATGATGTATAGCTATAAAAGAAAGTTTATCCAACACTGACCATTTTAAGCTTTCGGAGCTCTCTTCGTGCGAGTCTTCCCCTCCACCTGGTTTGGGTCACAATACAACTTCTCGTAAGTTTCTTGTAATGAGACAGCTCTCCTACAGAGCCACCAAGCCTGCGATTTTTCTGAATTATAAGATAAGGACTAGTCTCAAACAGATAGACTAGGAAAGAAGCAACCTAATATGATTGAGAGTATAACCTGAAGCAAAGTTGCATTTTTATTTAAGTTCATGGATCGAAATTCTCTACGAGCGGCCATTGCACGCAAACATGTCTGTAAGACAAGGGCAGATATGTGGAGTTTGTTGTAAGCTACTCTGGCTTGATGCCTCTTGGTGTTCTTTTGAATTTTCACAGCTGCTGCCTGCCTTCTCTTGTTTTCATAAATTTTGCTGGCCAATGTTCCTACAGATTATTCATGTTTGTAAGAAAATTATCTCGAGAATGATGTCGATTTAACATTTTCTGATGTATTATTCAACTATTTCCAGCCTTCATATCACAACCAAAGAAAAAGGTGGAAGACTTAAGCATACACTAACAACTCACACCTCATGCCAGTAGATTGTTTCTTTGTCAACTCTTACCTCTACAAATAGACTGAAGATCAATAGCGGCCTTTTGCAATGCAAGGAATCTTTTGCGAGATATATGCGTACGAATTCGGCGCTGTATAATATTTGCGGCACCACCGAGTACTTCCGCTCTTCGTGCATCTAATTCCGGCATCTGACCAGCTCTCAGAAAAATCTTTGTTAGACCTACCTGCAAAAGAAAAAAAAAACACCATTTTGAGCTCAATTATTGATGCTTCAACACTGCAATATCACATTATAAAGTGCACAATTCCAACTGCTACATGAAAAATTATTGAATTACCTGAAATCCTTGAAGTCCGGATTTTTCCAAAATCTTCTGGCATGCAGTCTTTTCATCGTAACTGCTTATAATCAATGTAATTGAAGTGAAGAGTGGACACATTAGTTCAATTATATGGAGCAATATTGTAACAGCAAAGCTCATATCTAAACAGGATTACGCCGATTTCATCACAAATAATTGCGATTTTAAACGAAAAGAGCTCTCTTACTTTCCTTCCAAAGCCTCAGGACAAAGAAGACCGAACCGGTTAATGAACTCAAAGAAAGGTCTACGAGTTGGATATCCAGCCATACTGATTCTAATTGCCTCTAGAACACCCTACAATGTCCAACTTCTAGTGTAAAAAAATAGAACATATTAAGAGGAAACAAGAATCCCTTTGCAAAACCAGTTGAGAACTGAAAATAAATGAGAACTCTCAACTCACTCCGCAATGAAGTTGTTGCATGACATTTTGGTTCTCAAATATAGCCGGTTTAAGTTGGTTGTTAGGCTTTACGCATCGGATGTAGTGCGGTTCCGTAGAGTTTAACGTTTCCATTAGTGACTGTAATTGTATCTGCAGCATTTTATCAAGCCAGTGTTACTCCCCAAACTTCTTGCAGTATATGACAAGCTAAAATGAGACGTTGAAAGAGGTTTTATTCAGTTGGTAGCAGGGATTCAACCAAAATCTGTAAGACAACAAACGCAAAACGACCTTAAAGCGAGAACCAATAGAGGAAAACTTGGCTGATTTAGATGATTCCTCTGGAAGTGCAGGGAAAAGACCTGATACAAATGAACATTTGGAAGCACTCAACAAGTCTTGATGCTCAGGAACCACATAATCCTTGTTTTTGTCCAGAAATTGCTCAGATTGATATAGGACCTGAAAATGAAACGTTATTTAAAATATAATCCAGAAATGTCACATAAGATCCAGCTATTTACTCGTAAACATTGTGCTTTGGAAGCATACGTCTCCTGCATAATGAGCAATGGTGAAATTGGTGCGAGACAATTTCGGCTTGATGAATCGTTTGTGGTTCTTAAACGTCGTATAAAGCTTGTTTGCAAAAGTTTCATGAGTTGATTTGGGAACATGCTGAAAGAACACAGAAACTACTAAGTGTTTGGAAGTTATGTAATTAATTGCAGGTAAATTTCATTGAGAATAAGACATCAAAGGCCTAATGTTATACCAAGCTTCATCAAGAAGAGCAATGATTCCCCCTGGTTTCTGCCAAGAAAGAAAAAAGAAATACTTATCATTAAGCAAAATGAGTTAATCTAAATGAAATGAAGGGATATGTCCAATTTGTTCAAGGTTTGATTGTGTTCAATATCAGAAATATACAGCAGTATGGAATATCAAACCAGCTTTCTGCAGAATACTACGAGCTAAGTTAATACATTCTTCAGGTTTGAATGAAAAGAGTTAATCCATATGAGGAGTTTGGTACACATAAACGCGATGAAAAACTCATCGATACCTCATCCAACATTAATGACTAAACATAGTACATAGGGGATTTAACCTTTTCAATAAGATCCAGGACATCTTGATTATCAACAAATTCTATGTAGCTCCAATTGATCTTCTCTTTTGTGTATTCTTCTTGCTCCATCTTGAAGACATGCTGAAGAACACACGAGATACACATAAATTTGTTGTTTTGGATAAATTCATATAACTGAAATGATCAAATCATGGTTCAAGAGTTTACCTGATTGAAATGCTGTTGCAACTTCTCATTTGTTAAGTTAATACAAAACTGCTCAAAGCTGCACGGAGAGAGATGTTGAATATTACTCAGACTTAGGTTTGAGTGTCGGAGACGGATATGTTTATTTATTTTCAAAACTTTTTTCATGAAACGGAGGATCCTTGGAGTTGTAACAACTTAGATGAAGCCTACAAGAATAGAGCATACCTATTAGTCTTAAAGCTTTCGAAACCGTAGATGTCTAGGACTCCGATTAGAAATTTTGAGTTCGGATCCTGTCCGATTGAATTATTAATTTTGTCTACCAGCCTGTGCACACAAGCAGAGACGCATTATCTCAGAACCTACAAAACATTTCTCAGCTGATCATATGAGAGTATTTTGTATGCAAGCTCGTCTCACCAGTCGAACAATCGTGAATAAATTGTTTTTGCCAAACCGTCCCGGCTAACTGTCGCACTTTGCGGATCGGGGCTTTTCTTTATAACTTCCTCGGGTGTGACCATATTACGTTTACACAGTGCGTCTTCCAAGGCCTTAACATCACACCTGATAATTAAGTGAAAATTCAGTGGTTTGATAAATATGGCAGTTAAGATACACAAAAAAACGGCTTCTGTGACAATAAGAAGAAGAAAAAAAGCACATACATGAGAAGCTCTGCAGCTGTTTTCAGGTGGAATTTAGCCTGGTCATCTTTTGGAAGCGACGAATCGGCCTCTTTCCCTTTAGTGAATACAATGTTTCCAAGATGAAGAATTGCAGCAACAACTCGGAAAATTTCCTCCTGCAAGTGGGATACAAGGATGATCACCCCAGTTTTTGTTTCATAAGTAACCAGACGAATTCTCGCAGGTATAAGAGTTATATATATATATATAAATATATATACCTGATCTTTGTCACTAATTCCTACAATATCCATAGCTCTCCTTGTAGCAAGATATTCTTGGGCATCACTTACGCCAACTAGTTCGAAGCAACGCGACTGGTTAAGATAGTGATAGTTTTCGGGTTTTCCCAGCTTGTACTTTTCAACTTCCTGTTAAAAATGGTAATTTAAGCATCACTGAAAAATATAAAATGCCTAAAATTTCCAATTATGCAGATGATCTCACAAGAAACCAACAGAAATACCTCTGGTGGTGCAGCACAATGAAGATAAAAACAGTGATAGTTGCGCTCCGGGTCAGAAACTTGGCAAACACGAGATCTCTCTAAAAGGTAAGTCCTGATGGCTGCTCCTGATATTCTTCCATGCTTATCAAACTGGATCTCAACGAATTTACCAAAACGACTGCACCAGTATTAGTTTTAGGATAGATCAGTGTTACCAGGAGTATGTACTTACACGAATGGGATGAGCTCATTGATTTCTTTTGCAACAGGAAGGGTTTGATAGACTAAATTGCCTGGACTTTCTAGTATGTTCAATGCATAAGACATTCCCATAACTTGTGTCTTTTCATTGTTTAATCATCGATTCGTTTACAAAGAAGCAAATCAATAAACTTTATATGTATGTGTGCATGAGATAAGATGTAACGAGTTCAATGATTTCTTACGCGGCAAGAAATGTGCCAGTGCATAAGATATCCCATAAGTTCCATCATTTTGTCATTGTTTAAGCATCAGTTGCTTACAAAAAATTCAAATTTATACGCTTCTTCTTATAACACAGTTAAACATGATTATGAAATGTAAAAGTACAGGGATTGCCAGGTCTAGTCTTACCTGGAGTTGTTATTTCGGACAGTTTTAGCATTGCCAAATGCTTCAAGGACTGGATTAGACTGAATTCATACAATATAATTTTCATATCAGATACCATGCAAGAAATCATAGTGACATTTTCTGATGGATGATAATATGAAACCATTGAATCATACTTCAAGAACTTATTGTTCAACTGTCCGTCCTTCGGTGGCAACTCTACCGCCGAGATACGCCAGGTATCACATAAGCATTTTGGTTGTCTCAGTTTTACCTGCTCCACTTTCACCACTCACCAGAATTGAATTGCTTTTTGATTCATTAACCATGGCCCTGGTTGTTGTTCATATTTCTCTTTAAATTTGTTCATCAACTATACCCAGAAAAACATTAAAAAATTTCTACATTCATAATCCGAAAAAGAATAACCTGTATGCAACATCTGCAACTGCAAAAACATGAGGGCTTAGCTCTCCAAAAGGGGCACCCTTGTATTGTTGCATCATATGAGAACCATAGATGTGAGGCAGCCTTTGAAATGGATTTATAGCAATTAGAATGTTCCCTGTATAAGTCTGCACACACACACACACACATATATATAAGTATATATGAAAGCAGTGATTTCATGAAAATAAGAGAGAATCGTACATAAATTTCATTCAATTCATATCTATTTTTCAAATTCTGCAAAACTCCAGGCTCATGCAGGTAAGACAGCTTTGTCATGTCATCAACTCCACCGGGGGGAGCTTCCATGTCTTTTGCATAAATTTTCGATAAGTTTGCTGTGACCTTTATGTTGATCAACATGAGAAACGTCAATCCCAGACACATGATAATTGATTAAATAGTGAGAAAATAACCGGAGATGGAGATATTGATGCTCTAAATATATGGAAAAAAATACTTATATCGAAAACATAAGCATATGCAACACTCACTCGAGTCCCTATAATTCGGCCCCAATTCAAATGCAATGCTTATTATAGGTAGTATGCATACCGTTTACCATTGGTGGTCTGAATCACGGCATCTTTTCCATTGATTTTTGAAACCTGCCCATCAATCCAGGCTTCATCTGGGTCTTCAACCCAGACATGAGAACCTACAGTAATATTCACAGAAGTTGCCTGTAACATATAAAAGCCAAATTTTCAGTAAAACAATAAGTTTCATACTTGAATATAAACAATACTTTGTTTTTCTTTCTACCAAGAAGTACAACAGCAAATTCTGAGCTTAACCACATTGTCAAGCATAAGCATAAGGGTAAGCTTTGGGCATATTTGGAGGATTATTTTATGAAAAAGCCAAAAATTTTGAGTAACAAAAGTGTTCCACTACTTGCTTATATCCATCTAAGGACGCATGATTTTATAGGGGCAAACATATAAATTTTAGGGGAAAAATCAGATTATCAATAAAAAAATATAGAAAAATTTAAAAAATTCATAGGACCACTGTCCGGCTGTCCCATCCGCTCCGCGGTCCATCCCTGTCCATCTGTATATCCCAAGTCTTTGTATTCGATTAATAAATATAAGTGAAACCATAATAACTAGATCTATATTTATATGTTAGTGTTAAATTAGACTTAAGAAAAAAACACTATGTAAACTTCGGATTACCATTGTTAATCACTCAATACGAAGCTTGGCGAAATTCTAATGAATATGAGATTTTCTAAACACAACTTTTGGCTCCTTATTATCAGCCATGGAGGCTTTGTTGAAATTCCAGCAAGAATTCAAAACCAAAACCAAGTTAATATCATAAAAAGGAAACAACCCAGATTTCCTAAACGAGGAATTAACACATTCCAGTTTATTGAAAAGAAAATTGCAATGCAAAGTAAAACGGAAAAAGAAGAAATTTTCTGGGAAAATTAGAAAGAGAAAAAAGATTGGAGAGTAATATTTGTGTGCCTGTGAGGGAGTGAAAGTTGGGTCTTCGAGAGGCTGACATTGTTCAAGAAGACCGTTAAGTTTGGTTTTTCTTTTGCCTTTGTTTTCGAGCCAAATAGTGGTTATTAACGAAGTCTTAGCCAAATGTCTGACATCCGGGACTTAACCCAATTTGTTCCTAAAAGCATCTTTGAAAATATATTTAACACGTTTTAATTCAATTTCTAACACATTTGCTCCATTTTATTTATTTTTGGTTTATGAAGAAAAGAGAGTTTTTATATAATCACTAAGGTGTAAATGAATTAAGCTTGAACAAACAAGATTATGCTCATGTTCTTTTGTTTATTTTTAAAGATGTTCGTATTCGATTTGTGTTCGTTTAAATTTATAATATCGTGTTCATGTTCGTTTAGCATTCATGAAAATGCTTGTTTATATATTCACAAACATGTTTATTGAATGTTCGCGAATATATTCATTTGTAAGCTTAAAAATTGTATAATTTTGTAACTGATGTTTAAACTTTTTAAGCTTCATAGTTTAAACTCCGAATTTCACCATGCATTCAATGTTTAAAATGTAAAAAAAAAAGTAAATGAGCTTATAAACAAGTCATTAAATATACTTGTTCATGAACATAAACGAACAAGTCAAAAAACGAGTTTGTTTGTGTCACACTCTATCCCATATTAGCCACACACAAAAAAATATAATAATATATATATTATAGCACTAAGAATAAATATAGAGCACTAAGCCATGTTACAATTTTTTTATTCAAAATAATAAAGGGTTGTTTTATTATTATAGATGGATGATTACCCATGTTGGCAAATTCCTCTTCCCCGGTGTTTTAAACTCAATTTCCTTCATTTAAGCTAGCTGCCACCCCTCTTCCTCCTCCTTGCTCCGACCGGCGGTGGACAGCACCGCCACCTCCATCAGGTGCGCCTGAGTTCCGCGAAGCGATCCCGACCAACCTCGTTCCGAAATCGATCACAATTAGGCCAAATCGAGAAGGGAAATAGACACCCAAAACCCCAATCGTCGTTTTAATTCTGTCGATTCCGACCATTTCAACGACCGTCTTGTTTCGTCCGTTCGTCGTAGGTAAAGTCAGATCGTTTAATTTGGATAATATTTCAGTGTTTAGATTAAAAACATATTATAGTTGTTGTTGGTTTAGATTGTTGATAAATAGTTTTAAAAGAATGACTAATATGTAATTAATTTATGTTATGGAGCTATTTTTGTAAATAGTTTTAAAAGAATGACTAATACGAAATTAATTTCGGTTATGGTGGTATTTTTGTAAATATTGTTAAGAATGTGTTAGTTCCGTAAATATTGTTAAGAAGGTGTTAGTTTCGTAAATATTGTTAAAAAATGTGTTATTTTTGTAAATATTTCTAAAAGGGTGTCATTTTCGTAAATATTTCTAAAAGGGTATTATTTTCGTAAATATTTTTAAAAGGGTGTTATTTACGTAAATATTTTAATAGTGTTATTTTTGTAAATATTTTTAAAAGGGTGTTAGTTTCGTAATTAATTCTGTTAGGGTGCTATTTTTGTAAAAGTTGATTGTATTGTGAGTATCGTTGACCAGAACTTTGACCGGCATTGACCGGCCATTAAACGGACTTTGACTTTTTCCGAGTATACCTATCCTGACATTTTTCGATGTTCCGAATCCGTTTCCGAAGTTCGTTTCTCCAAATTCGAACCCGAAGGCCTCCAAATCGTCAGTCAACCCCGTTGACTTTGACTTTGACCAAGAATTTGGATTTTCGAAAAGTCATATTTTATGTTTTTCGATGTCCTGATTCCGATTCCGCAATCGGTTTGGTCAAATTTAGACTCGAAAGCCTCCGAATTAGCCCGTAAACCTGAAAAATTCATATTTATCTAAGTGTTTTAATTTAGTTAATTGAATTGAATGGTCAAGGACTAATTATAGTTATGTTAAAGGTACTCGGGGATCTCCTGATTGTTTCATTGCTCGACCTGGTTCCTCTCGATCCGTTCGACCACGTGAAGTCGTGAATACTCGAATAGTTCTGAAACCCTGTTAGTTATTCTGTTTAGAATATTATTCCAAATATAATCATGTTCTGATATGGCTTAGGTTCCCGTTCAGTCGAAGAGCCTAGTGAAGCTGGTACTCGATAGATCTTACAGATTGACCCTATTATCGAGGTGTATTCCTTATGTGCAGTATAAATGTTTTAAATATCTGTTTGAAATCTCATATGCACATGATTGTTTTCTCTGATTTGAAATATAATGTTTGATCTGATTTGACTACTGTATGATTTACTTGATTTCGGATTTACTGAAATATAAAGCATGATTGTCCAACTTATGATTTCTGGAATACCGGTTTATTTGAACTGATGATCTGTCTAAACTCTGAATTTCTGTTACTACTGGTTACCATCTGAAAAATGTTTTCTTCGGGGTACTCTGGGTTCTGGTATGAAGACTCTGGCAGGTTCAGTCGCTGTTGGTAATTCCTCTGACAGGTTCAACACCGATTGATAATTCCTTATGGACCTAAGTCGAGCCTTAGGTAGGCTCTGCGGGCCTGAGAATTTTCTTGGGTAATCCTTAGTGGCCCCAGGAATTGTCTTGGGTAGGCTCGCAGGCCCCGAGTTACTCCCTTAGATTGTGCAGTTCTGGGGATCTACACACGGCGTTCGGTTGGAGGACGATGCAGAGTTTTTAAATTAAAAACTCCTAGGAGGTTTTAATAACTGTGACATGTACTGGTTTTAAAAATCATAATTGTATGTTTTTATTTCTGCACTGTCGGGACACACTGAGCCTCTAGCTCACTTTTCAAATTGTTTTACCCCTTTCAGATACTCTCGGATAGACACTCCGTATCAGGCACTTGGAGGATTGGTACATTTAGTTCAGAGTATTTTGTTGTAAAATTCTGTTTTCTGAACTGTTTTTAATTATGGTGGCATGTACCTTATTTCTGAAGTATTTATCGTTTTATGACGTTTTCTGCTGTTGTTATTGATGTTTGATTTTCGATGCTCCGGATTTATTTCATGTAATGTTTTACCTGGTATCTTTTATGTTTTATATTTACGAATTTAGTTTTTATCGTTAATTATTATATACTTTTATATAAAGGTCATTTGCAACATGATTTTAAATTATCGAATAATGTTTTTGGAAAAAATGACTTTCAGAATTTTTAATGTAATCCGCTAGACTTAGCCGAAACGCATAGGTCGGGTCTAGGGGGTTACAGTTTGTGAACATAAACGAACCGTACACACAAACGCTCGTTTATTAAATGAAAATAAAAAATTTGTTCATACTTATTTATTTAACTTAACAAATGAACATATTATATTTTGACCCATATTATAATTAGTAATTAAATTGAATTTTATTGCAATTCTAGTAGTTGAATATTTATTGGTAATTGACTTTATTTAATAAATAATTATTTTAGACAAGATAAAAAATTTTAGTGACTAATTATTTGACTCTATAAATAGAGATTATTTCTTAACCTTTAAGGTTATGAAAGAGAGACATGTTTTGGAGAAATATAATTTTTTGTGAGAGTTGTGTGATTTTTGGGGTTTATGTTGCAGAGATAATTTTGTAGAGTTTTGGGATACTCCGAGTTTTGGTATAGATATCGAATTTTAGAATACATATGATATCATGTATTTGTACTCTTTGTGATCTCTACATCTGTAGTGAATTGTTTTTCTTCTTACCTGTAGAGGTAGGTAAGTTCGAACCACGTTAAATCATGTCTCTTGTGTATGTCTTCTTATATGTTGATATCGTTTAATTCATTTTGGTTTTCATTGTGAAATTCTTAACAAACTATATCATAGCTATAGTTTGAACTATGATGTTTTGAAGGAATTTGTGGATGTGAATTTCTAGCGATTTTTTATATATGCAAGATGATGATGCAATGAGTTTTCAATTGTAGTGGAATAATTCTCAATTGATCCAATGATGCTTTAACAGATATGTGGCTTACATAAAGATTGAAGTTATTGAAGATTTGAAGATCAATTTTTGATGAAATTTAGATCAATGAGAATATTTGTTATATTTTAACCCAAATTATAATTGGTAATTAAGTTAGATTTTATTATAATTATAGTGATTTCTTAGTAATTATTTTATTTATTAAGTACATATTTATTTTCTTAAGAATTTTAGGTGAGCAATATTTGGCTTTATAAATAAAGATTAAGTCTTAGTCTTTAGGGTTATGCGAGAGATAATTATTTTGGAGGGATTATTTGATCTCTTTTGGGATCTCTGTAACTTTTGGGTTTATGCTGCAGAGATTGATTTTGTAGAGATTTGGGATACTCAGGATTTTGGTATAGATGTTAGATTTTAAGATACATGTGCTATTGTGTATTTGTATCATTTGTGATCTCTACATCTATAGTGGATTGTTGTTCTTCTCGCTCCTGGAAGTAGACAATGTCAAACCACGTTAAATCTTATTTATTGTACATATCTTATTTTATGTAAACTCCAATTTCAAGCGGTTGTTTATTTACAGATATTGTAAACTTTAGAAGACAAACATTTCCATACACAGCATATTCATTCTTAAGCCTTTAATTTGTCGATCAGTTCTTAGTTCTTTAATTGAAAATAGTGTCGTGGACCGCTTTCGTAACATGATATCCGGCGGAGCCAACCAAATTAAATCCAAATAACCCTGCAGTTTGATTGCTCATTGCGTTGCCCGTTTTGCAATACACAGCAAAGTCCTCGCAATTGTTGAGTAAAAAATTGTAGCTCCCGAAGCTCTTGTCTTCGAGCAGACGATAGGCCGTTTCGATGACTTCGTTTGCCGGTTTGCAATCCCACATGCTGCAAGAGCCACGGCGTTTGAAAACCAGTTTTAGGTAAGAAACGTCATATTTGTAGAGGTAGAGCGAGTGGCCTTCGAGGAAGCAGTCGAGGCAGGTCTTGAATATCCCTGTTTGTGGCTTGAACCCACATTTCTTGCAGGGTGCTCGGTTGTAAGTCTTGCTTGGTCCCATTAGATGTATCACCATATCATCGCCCACATATATGCCTGGTGTAACCAAAGCTCTCTCTTTCACTTTGAAATCAAATGATACTATATAGAATTATTATCATATGCAATGAATTATTTTTCACATGATTTTGTATGTAAATTTGGATTTTTATTAGGTTCTGCCTTTTTCCGTATGAAAGTTATTTCAGAATATAAATGCTCTTTTATATATCCATATATCGCTATTTTTGAATGCAAATATGTTGTTAAAATTGGTTTATCGTTTGGTAACAAAAAGAAAAAATGTTTCCTCGAGCTAAAATCCATAGGGCGGTTCCTACTATGACATCCAATTTTTTTTACCGTGTAAAGTGCTCAAGTCTAAAATGGGTAAAGTACACAAATGTCTCTCGCCCATAGGATATTATTTTGTTGAGTCTCCTAATTATTAAAAGTTGTAAAATGGTCCCTCAACTATATGGTGTTATTTTGTTGAGTTCTCCGACTATTAAAAGTTATAAAATGATCACTTGACTATTTATATGTTTCAAACTCGTCATTTTCTATTGAAAAATTAGTGGTTGTTTGAGTTGGACATTAACATGCCGACTAAAATATGATAAAATCTGATCTCATAACTGTTTGAGCTTTATTTTGTAGATCGACTCTCTGTTTACATTATGTCATTGAGTCAATGCTTAAAATATTGAAAATATTGTGTCGTCGAGTTAATGCTTGAAAGCAATGGTGGTACTAGTAGACATCATTAAAATATGATTGTTATCATATCACGATCAACATGTTAACATTAAGCTTAGACGGTCGTCATTTTTCATGAAAAATGATAAGTTTGGGACATATGAATAGTCGAGTGACCATTTTGTAACTTTTAATAGTTGGATGACTCAACAAAGCAGCACCTATAGTTAAGGGACCATTTGTGTACTTTACCCCTAAAAAATACTAAAATATTATATTAAAACATATTTTAAAAATCATGTTAACATAAAAAATTGATGGATTAGCAAAATAGTAATAATAAATAAAATAACAAATCCATGCATGTTGTTGGGTTTTCCCAACTAAAGAAGCAAAAGATTGAGGAAAATTATAAAATTTTCTGATTTTTAAAGGAAATGAAAAGAGAAAAATAGAGGGAGTGTACCATGATGATAATAGAGACGTAATGTCCTGTCAGAAAAGATGTGATCTCCCGGTCTTAGATCGTCTCTTCTAACTGTTCTCATCCTTTTCCCTCACCCTTTAAACTTGTTATGTTTGCTTTGTTGAACCCCATCACATATGTATATATATACATAGAAATTGTAATTCAGAAGCCAAAGCATCCAACTAAAGAGAATTCTTAATAATGTTAGAATGAAGAATCATTTAATATAGATCATTGATTTTTGGTATCACTTTATTATAAATGTCTGAGATAAGGATAAGGTACAGAAATGATTTCTCGATTTTAAGACGTTGCTTTGTTGAATCCATCTACTATTAAAAGTTATAAAATGGTCTCTCGACTATAAGGTGTTATTTTGTTGAGTCCTCCAACTATTAAAAGTTATAAAGTGTTCATCCAACTATTCATATATTTCAAACTCTTCCTTTTCTGTTAAAAAATTTACGGTCTTCTAAACTAAACATTAATCTGTTGATTGAGATATGATAAAATCTAATCCTATAACTGATTGAGTTGTATTTCATGGATCGACTCTCTGTTTATATTATGTTCTCGAGTCAATGCTCAAAAGCAATGTTGGTAGTGCGAGTAGATATCATTAAAATATGATTTATCATATCTCAATCAATTGGTTAACGTCCAGCACAGAGGGCTGTCATTTTTTAACAGAAAATGATGAGTTTGGAACATATGAATAGTCAAATGATCATTTTGTAACATTTAATGGTGGAGGCTCAACAAAACAATTTCTTATAATTAGAGGATTATTTTGTAACTTTTAATAGTTGGAGATTCAACAAAACAACATTCTATAGTCATTAGACCATTTATGTACTTTACCTTTAAATAACTACACCTAGAGTTATTTGTAACGAGACATTACTATTTGATTCACTTAATTATACGTATAAATTGGTATATTGATATTGTATCAAATATGAATTATATATATACAATAAGGTATTTTGATTAATCTAAGGCTGATTACAATGTTGTATCTGTTCGAAAGATTTTTAATCAATTTGATAATAAATGCTCAAACACCCTTAACATATGATATGCTCGAACCTGAGACCTCTAGAGATGATAATCACCTCTTTAATCTCTGAGATAATTTGGTTCATGTCAATAAAGTGTATTTTGATATCGTAAAGTAATTGCAGGAATGTATACTTATATATCTCTTATAGTTATAACGAATTTTGATTTTATAAATATACTTAGATGGAAAAATGTAATTAAATAATTTATTGAAATTTAATGACTAAAAATAAATAAATAAATTTTAAAGTTATTATGACTAATTATAATTATAATTCTTAACCCGATAAAAATTAAAGGGTGTAATTAGAATATTTAGATTACACTCATCTTAATGGGATGCACTGAATGATAATAAAAATAAAAACTAAAAATGTTGTAAATTATAATTATAATCAATTACCTATAAATTCAATTATTCGATTATTTTTTAAATATAATCTTAATAAAATATAAATTCATTTTTATTAAAAATTTATATAATAAAGTTTAAGAGGTGAGCGTGTCTTGATCATAATTATATAATTATAGAATGGTATGTGGATTTGTTCTATCAAATGTTTAAATATTAAAATTTAAATCTAATTTGTTAAATTAATTATATTACATACATGGAACGAAAAAATTGACTAAAATTTTGATTTTTACATTTTACTTTTGGCAAATGAAGAGTGAGAACAAAATAATGTAACAAACGTTCTAATAATTGATAAATGTGATAACCTAATTTACGTAATTGTATTTAATTTCTTTTTTAATTTGAAAAAAATATTATTTTAATCAGATTACAAAACGACTGATCTTTTATTTTTGTATTAACAAAAATATCTAAGACAGTGTAAGGAATATATATCACATGGGCATATGACGTTGTAGAGATGTCGTGTGATAGCTTTGGCATATACTTCCTTGGAGAAAATGCCATATGTTAGTGTTACGATTTTTATTTGGGTTAATTGTATGTATCGTTATTAAATAATAATTAAATTTTATTTTGGTTTTTAAATTTTAAATTATTGTAATTAGATCTTGAAACTATCATTTTACATCAATGAGATTTTTTCATTATTAAAATCATTAGTCTAACCAATAAATATTATATCAAATCTTATATGTATTCTATTATAATTTTTATGGTATTTTATAATCAATAAAAATCCTACACATTAATTAAAAGAAATTAATATATTTTTTTATTATTATCCATATCATTTTAATTTTTTAATTATAAAATATCTTTAAAACACCTTAAAAATTAAAAATCTATAAAAGTTACTAAATATTTCCAGTCACAGAACCGCCATTGATCATGATGAATCGTCTTGACGTATTATATATGTCATATTGAGTCTAATGCTATGACTAGGCTTAAGAATAAAAAGATCCAAAAATAAATTATAAACTCATTACATATATGTTGTAAAATTTGTGTTCTTCTGATTTGGTTCTTAACTTCATTTTTCCAAGGAATGAGCTCTTCAGCTAAACTTTCATTTACGATTAGAGAATTTGAGAAATTACGATACAGACGTTTGGAAGTTCGAAACTGATATCCCTAAGAAAAGATAGTCACAAGCCTTGATTATGGTCGACGTTACAGTCATTTAACGACGAACCTTTCCAAATGTATAAATTCAATGCTTAAAGGGACACACCATCAACAAATAGTAAGTATTATTAAAGAGGCTTACTTCAGATTAGGTAGAGTTTGATTAGACAAAGGCGAGCAAGTTAAGGCCATGATTAACAACAAGAGACATTAGGCTTCGTTTCCCAATAGTAAGTATTATTAAGGAGACTTACTTCAAGTTGGGAAGATTTTGATTAGACAAAGGCGAAAAAACTGAGGCATGTTCAACAATGAGAGACATTAGGCTATAGATTTGGAGGAAACAATATAGAAAAATCAATTGAAGGCAATCTCAATGTTTGTTAATGCGTTCTTCCGACTTGATGCAAATTTTGTTGTTCGACAACATCACAGAGAAAATTCTATCACCTAACAAGGTAATCTTAATAGAAGACATTATGACCGTAGTCGGTTTCAAGTATTTAGATTCCCATGCTCACACGTTATCACGACATGTATCCACGTTAATATTAACCCATACACGTATGTTGATGATTGTTTTATCCTACACAATATGCATAACATCTACATTTGTGAGTTTAAGCATATCTCGAACGAAACTTATTAACCTAAAGACTAAATTTATGAAGAATGGTTACAAGATCCAGTTCTGCGTAAGAAGATGAAGATTCAACTTGAATCTATATGTATTCATACAAATATGGAAGATACTGAAAGAAAAGAAAGTCAACCAAAGTGTTATGGGTATTACAGAGGTGAAGGGCACAACAAAAAGCATTGTTTGAATCTTCCAAGCTATCGAGCTGGACGATGAAACCATTTCTAGTTCTCTAGATTAATATATTTCACTTTATATTTTTGAAATGTTGTTGTAATTTCTTTCATTATGTTTGATTATTTATTCTGAACAAACTTTTTAACTGATCCTGCAATTTAAGCTTCTATTTAATTATTGTGTTTTTGACACATACACTTTAAGTCATTATTTTATGTAGATAGTTGTAAATATCATATATATTATCAATTAAAATATTAATTAAATTAATTCTAATTACAACTCCAAACATAAATTTAAACCGTAAAAGTCAAAATACCTGGAGTCTAATTCATTCACTTATTATTTCACTACACCCACAACATAATTTTTGTGTACACTTTTCTTTATTTTTTTCATTTCTCTCAATAAGTTGTTTGCTACGTCATATTGATAATTTTTCAAATTCCTCACTATTTCTTTTTTAAAAATACTTTGATCTTCTCCGATTTCTCATAATACAAGATGATTATAAAGTAATATTTATTCAGAAATATATTAAATGAAATTAAAAAAAATCACTTATAATAGTCCGCAAATCAAATTCAAACAAGCGTATAGTGGAATAATGCAATGAAAAATGTAAAGCAGTGGTGGGGAATCAAATAAAAGAAATTGTTCTTATGCAAAGTATAAATGCATCTTTAGTTGATATATTTGAATCAAATAATATGCCTCGACTGGGGTGGGGCAGTAACAAAAATTATTAAAACCTGTAGTTGATATTGACCTCATGCTTCACTTTTTGGATTCTCATACAAACACTCAAATAATATGGGACTAAATTTAAATTTTTATTTAATTGATTTGCGTTATTATTATTAATTAAAACAAAATTTCACAATACTCAGAGGTTGGTATAAGTTGGGAATTGAGATGCTTATTTACAAGGGTTTGTTTTTATTTTATAAAGCACACAAAAGTTATATTTTTAATCTTTTACATAATTCGAAAATACCGAATTATGGGGTTCCTAATTTAAAAGTTATTAAATTGAAAATATACTTTTTGTTGCCAAAGTTTTAAAAGGGTCTTATTACATTCATAGTAAAATGCAAAGTAAAAAACATCTTACGAGTAAGACTTACAAAAGAAAATTAAATGATCATTTAAAAATCTAAAAATATATTTTAAAAAATTAAGAAATAAACATGTAATTGTCGTTCTAATTATATTTGTGGAATTTTAACTTTCACGAGTAGTATACTGAATAATAATACATTTTTGAGATATATGGAGTTTTTTCTATGGTTAAACACATCTTTGCTTACAACTCTTTTCGAAGTTTTTCACTCTTAGCACTAATATGGCCTTCTATATATCACTCTCAAATAATTACACTTTTAAGTCCCCCTCATTTTCTCCCTTCTCCTAAAACTCACAAATTGGGCCTCTCCCCTAACAAGGCTCAAGTCTTTAACTAACAACTCAAAACACTAAAGTTTACTATTTATTAGCTTGTGTCAACTCTCAAGATTGACTTAGCAGGTCGTTACATGATTCAAAAGGATATAGATGTTCCACTAAAAGTAAAGTTATAAAAATTTGCAACAACTTTCTCATTGTGATGGAAAGGCAAAAAATTATTATCAAATTTTATGTTCTATATAGTTGAACAATTTTATATGATGTATTTGTTGCTTCCTCGTTTGTGTTAGATGATGGATTTATAGGTGAAAACATCTTTTGATTGAACAAACCATAAGAGGATTTCATGTTGCACAAGACAATTGTAGGTATAATGGTTTTGAGAAGTGTCGTAGCTGATTTTCGGGAGGAAGATCGATCAGTCTATTTTGAAAATAAAAGGATTTTTATGAAAATATGCGAGTCGCCACCAATCATTTTTAAGGTGAGATTAGAACACTATAAACCAAAGACCCTACACTTTCCTTCCGACCACCGCCTTGGTACCTAAAACTTACCAACTGCCACCAACGGTGGTTGGTTGAACCAAAGCTCAACCCCTAAAAAAGAACCTAACCTCTTTTCATCTAAACCCTAAAAAAAGAGCCCTCAACCCGACGCAAGCTCGACTTCTAACTCCGGCGACGACCTCTCGGCAATCCCGACGACCGGCGACCGACTAAGGGTAACAACTAACTCTCTTCTCTTTTTGTTTGGTTTTGAAAGAATAAAAAACGATTGCTGTGGGGAAAAAAGTTAACCTTTTGAGGAAAAAAGTTTGTTGTTATATTGCTTTGCTTTGCTTCAAATGGGGAAGAAGAGCGACCATATATTTTTCCAAATAAAGAGCTCCTTTTACACTGTATTGTTTTTCTTGCTGAAATAATCAAGAGCCCCCAAAAAAATGAAAATTTTGGGGTTTTATATTCATCCCTTTTTTACAAAATGTCAAAAACAAAAAAAAGACTATTTTTTCGTTCTTTTGTTTTGTGTGCTTGCATGTGTTGCTGACAACGTATGGAGGGGACCATTTGGCCGCATGCATGGCGAGGTGAGGAGCTGGCGTGGACCGTGGGGCTAATGCGCGTGAGGGGCTATTGGTGACTGATGTGGAAAGTGGACCACAAGTTGCTGGGACGTGGCTGTTGGAGAGTACGGCGGCGGCAGCTAAGGGTGGGAGCCCTAGGTTTTATCAAAATGTTTAGGATATGGGCTGATATGTTGTAATGGGCTTGGGTAAAATGTAGATGTCTATTTGAATTGGGTTATCGTAATGGGTTTTAATTTGGGTGGCATTTGGACTTGTAATTTAAATTTGGGTGATGTAATGAGTTAATTTAATTTGTAAATGGACATTTAATTTGGAATGAGTTTAATCATTTGAGTATTTGGCTTAATTTAGACTTTATACTTATGATGAACATCCATGGTTCCAAGCTCAACTAAGCCTAATTAAGCAAAGGTGTAAACTCATCATTCACAATCAAACTCCTTCCGCGCTCCCATCACATGTATAATTCCACGAACCACTTTCACCAGTGCCATCAATGTCACTTAAATTAATTTGACCTTTCGATCATCTGTAATATGATTTGAATTATCTGGACAAAATTAGTTCCATGACCATAATAAAATTGAGAAGGAATAGAGAGTCTAATTGGTCACATTGATTAATAACAAAAAGGATAAGATTTTCATTGATGATCGAAATTGTGTTATACATGATATTGCTTGTAGTGATACAGTTATGGGAAAATTCGATACTTAGTATAACCTTATCGATATGAAGACTAAGTTACCTCATATATCCAGATTTCGACAAGACTTGGATTCGGTTGGCTATCATTGTTAAAGCATACCCTTTTAAGGAGTTTCGTAGAAGTAGAAAACTTGGTTGTCAAGATGAAGAAATGATTTTTTTTGTTGAGTGTGTTTAAATTTGGGATTTTTTGTATCCAATTCCTTGCACGTTCATAATTCATGTCAAGATGATGATTATTAGAGTTTGATCTGAATTCAATCAAACTCAAATTAATAAAGTTATAAAATTAAAATAAAATTGATGAAGATAAGAAACCTAATTTGAATGAAAGTATGAAACATTTTTCTTTTATGTTGATTAATATAAAAAAAAAATCTTTGAGCAGATCTACATTAACTAAGTTTCTTATATAATAAGTAGCTATCTCTATAGATAGATACTAGAAATTAGGGTTAGAAGAAAAGTTACTTATAAGGATTTCTCTTATATTCAACCCTGGTATATGAGATGGCAACTACAAAAGGATTTTTAGCCAGTATTCTATTTCCCAGTGAATTCTGGCTTGTTAGCCTTGCAAGTCGCCCTGCTCCCATGTCTTCAAGCTTTCTCCTATGCTCGAAATAACCGATATATTCAGAACATATGGGATCAAGTTAATTCACAAATAGACACGGAATCCACCCAGATATTACAGCAAATGAATCCTCAATACCCTTTGAATTGTTGTGGTTATCACTTGCAGCAGCAAATGCAAGGCCGGCTTTGATTAAAGTTCCTGCAAATCGAAGTCCATGCCTCACTCTCTCATCTTTGACGACTCTCTCAATCGGAGGAGACACAAATGGGGGATTAAACAAAAAAGCTTCCAAGAAACTGCCTCTCTTCGCCATATTTTTTCCAGCAAGCATTGTAATGGCTGCCCCTAGGGAATGGCCGGCTAACCAGACATTTGAAGAACCAAACACTGGGGCCACAGCTTGAACAGCTTTCATGGCCATCTTAAAACGACTACTCTCATGAAGTCCATTTCGGATTACATTGAAATCCAAGTCGAGATCCCTAAAAATTGATCCTTCTTTCTTTAAAGTGGCTCGAAAGGCAAATACAAATTGAGGGCTTCCATCGATGGAACGATGATAGGTATAAGTCGGAGGATTGTATTGGTAAATGGCGCCGAAGATGCTGTTATCATCCTCATCGATTAGCTGATAAATCAATTTGAAGCTGAAAGCCTCCCACCATGGTGGCGCAAGGCATTGAGAACCTTGACGTTTCTCTTGTCGATCACTTTCCAGTATGTAAGCACATTTAACCAAGCAGGCTGATACGCACCTTCGATGGTCGGCGTTGTGCCAGTCAACGCTGCTAAGGTGTTTGGGTCCCCAGCGGCTAAAATCTTCACTTTCAGATCCCATTGTAACACTGGAAACTGTTGAGCTTTCTTGTCTGAAATTTTTCCTGCAATATTTTAAGGCAGTGAATTATGTATTGGATTTTTATGAAGATTTGAAATGATTTTGATGATATTTCATGAGTATATATTATCAACGAAATTGTTCATCTGAGGAATATGCTTCATGATCCCATCGGAAAAGCTTCCATGATGGATGTTTGTTCGGAATAATATTATCTCCGACGATTTTTTCCCCACAAGAAAAATCCCTAAAATTAGGAATCCTACTTCTAAAAATGATATAACATAGCAGCAGTTAGTTCTTCAATTTAACGACTTTTTAAATTATTATTTTTTTCATATTAATCCATAAGCTTTGGTTTCTTATCGTTTTAAGCAGCAAATTTAAAAATGAAATAAAACAAAAAACAAAATTAAGCAATCCCATGTTAAATTAGGGATAAAAGTCTATACAATTTACTTCAAAGTTTTCGTGTAATTCTTACGCTTTAACTTTAAATTATTAATTTTATCTAAAAATGCATCCACATGATATTTGTGAAAAACACGTGTCTATATGAGCATGAATTAAGTCAGACAACAACGCATGTATATTTATCTTGTATTCCATCTTTAAATGAGTATATGTTTAAAAAGATACATATATTCAATCATTGAATGAATATATGTTTAAAAAAGATATATTTAAATACTTTAAAAGTCTAACAATGTGATATTTAAAAATTCATGACAAAAATTGTTGATTTTGAGTTATCAAAGACATGTCTTAAATTTTGCTCAGACTCGTATCAGTATGATAGCTAAAGAAAATTTTAGATACTTGAAATTCTCTGTCAGTTGTTATTGTCTGAAATACTTGAAATTTGAATAATCAAAACTTCCTTTAATTATTATAATGACATGTGTTTAATTAAAATTTAGAACATGCATTTAATAGCTCAAAATCAATGTTTTTTGTCATAAGATTTTTTGAGTCTCACATTATTTAGATTTTTTTTACAAATGTTTGAATTAACAAACATGCATTCATTTAGTGATTGAAGAAAATAATCACTTATACGTTACTTATTAATAAAGCACATATGTATTAAGAAAAAATAAAGCAAGTACATTTAGTCGATTAAATTATTCATCTTTGTCTTACTCATGGATTCTGACTCATTAGGAGAATTCCCCTTCCTTCTCCTAGAGTATCCCTCCCCTCTAAATAAAATTATAGAATTAGATTTAAAATTTATTAAAAAATATTAAGAAAAATAAATAAACCGATAAGATGAAATTATAACTGCATAGTATCAAGTCAAAGAATAATGAAGGTTTTCCCATGATTTTGGGTTTCCCTCAAAGAATATAAACAATAAAAACAAAATAAAGCAAGTAATAATAAAGAGTGAAGGAAAGAAGATTACCAACAAAGATGAGATGAAGAGAAGTGAAATTTGTTTTGAGAGATGTTATCGTTGATGAGAACACCAATTTATAGATGGAAGATAATTCATATTTCCCCAAACCAATCCAAAGGTAGGAAAGAATAAGAATTGATACTATGCAGTTATAATTTCATCTTATCGGTTTATTTATTTTTCTTAATATTTCTTTTAATAAATTTTAAATGTAATTCTATAATTTTATTTAGAGGGGAGGGATACTCTAAGAGAAGAAAGGGGAGTTCTCCTAATGAGTCAGAACCCACGAGTAAGAGATCAATGACCTCGTAAGCATTTTTGGTAATGTTTGCTTGATGTCGATTCTCATTTTGACGATCAGATCAATGTTGAAATTGATAAATTTTGTGCCCGGCTCGTCCGCACATATATCAGTTGATAGGCTTGACTTGTGTCTGGTCTTTTCTTGGCTTCTTGATGTTGATTGTCTTCTGAGGTCTATGCTTTTTCATTTGCTTTCCTTGGTTCTTGGTCCTTTTGGGTTTAGAACCTGAGGTAGATCTAGATTTCACAATAATAGCCTTAAAAGAAAATTTATTAGAAAAGTTAGACGATTAACCTCTTCTATCTTCATGTGTCCTATCAATTCTTCTAGAGGAATGTCACTCTTCTTATGCTTCAACAAATTGTGATAGTCAGACTATAACTTTGGCAACTTCTCGATATAAACCATGGCTTGCAAAACCTCACATATTTGCATTCCTTCGACGAGTACGCCAGCAACCAACTTCTCGTAATCATGGACTTGAACCATGATGGACTTGTCATCTCGAACTTGAGTCAATCAGAAAATAAATACAAAAAACATTATAATGGCTTAACCCTAGGGTTTGCCTGACGCATACCATAAATTTAACATGTTTTACTTTTCTCTAATTATGACAGTAAGCAAGAGTACAATTTCCTACAGCAGTCCATACAAATCCATAACACCAATCAGTTAACTTTAACCACCAGAGTTGTCTACCATTTTATGATCACTAAGATGACATCAAACTCAAAACAATACTTAGTACCCATAGTTGGAGCCATAAACAGAGCCATACCCTCCAGGGTGACCCGGATTGGAAGGAGGTGATGCATATACAGAACCATGTGCTGCATAAGGATTATAGGTTTGGTCTGGGACCCCACCTGCTTGCGCCTGAGGCTGAGCCGCTGCAGCAGCATCAGCCATGAAATTCTGCAACATGGTAATTAGTATTATATCCCCAGACCATCAAATTCTATACAACTCTCAACACATTTCATACAAGGCCGTCATGATTAACTACTCGATCACATTCCACTCAGCAAGATATATGGGAATTAGGTACCACAATCATCATTTCAAGGAAATAAGGACAAAGAATATTGCCTGTATCAGTGGCTGAGCAGTTTGAACTTGTGAAGCAGTTCCACTTATTTCAACTGTCATTTCACCAAGGACACCCCGAGTTTCTTGAATGGTGACAATCGCCCCACTAGCACGTCGAATATAACTAATACTTGCACCAGCTGTCCCAATAACAGCATCAGCATAAGAAAGCGGAATTTGCATTTGCTGAGTGACCTATAAAGAGAAAACACAGAACTTTACTATTTGGTCTTGTTCGATAATCACAACCATTCACGGACAAAAACTTTGCAGGACTGGGAAGTCGTCGTTAGAACAAAAAACCATAATAGTAGCCGAGTATGGAGAATAGAGACCGTCATATAAGTTGCAGTATAGAATTACCTGAGTTATCATCGATGGTGCATTTTGGAGATTTGAAGATCCATGGGCACCCATTGGCGCTTCTCTTTCATATGCAGAGATACCCTGATGTGGCTGCTTCTCCATATGAGTATATCAGCAGAAGGGTAGTAATTATCAAGTTGCCGAGGAGGCGGTATGTACTGAGGATTATGTCCATAACCAGCACCTACATTAGCATTTGGTGGGACACCTTGAAGGTGGACCCCAAGATTGGTGAGGTGACATGTGGTCCATCTGATGATTAGACCTTTGCATCTGGTGGAAACACGAAACAGATTTTCAATTATTTCATGCGATGAAGCACAATTAACCATTGGTCAACAATATTGAATCCTCACATGCATTTCAAATAATGGAATTATACTGTGGTCCACTAAGAACTTCCGGAGATGAGTTGCAATTAGCTCCACCGCTTGTGTACACTATTGCGTCTCCAACAACTTCGACAACCCTATCATCCTGAAGAGCAAAGACAGGAAGGTATTCTGCAGCATTTCACTTTATTCAACATAGAGAAACAGAAAATTAGTGTCAAATCATGCAAAGCACAAAACAAAATTACAAACAAAGTCCTTCGAACAAAATGATAATTGAATATAATCAGAGAAAATAACCTCAGTGACCGAAAATGTATTATAATATCGATTTTAACCACTTTTTCTGGATTTGCGAAAATGACCAACAAATTCGCAACGCGAACTCCAATTTCGCAACCCAGTTTCCAAATTCGCAACAAAGAAGTCAAATTCGCAACACTGAATTTCAAATTCGCAACTGAATTTCAAATTCGCAACTCATTTTTCGAATTCGCAACACGAATTTAATTTCGCAACAGGTTTTAGTTTCGCAACACAAATCTTTTGGGTATATAATTACGCAGCAGCAGCAACTTATAACTTAAATCGCAACTCATTCCATCTCCATCTATCACTCTCTCCGACGACATCCGTTCCTATATCTAACGACATCCTTCCCCATCTCTAATTTTTTTTACATAATTTTATTTATATATAATTTTTCAATGATTTCTCTCCCAAATTATCAACTATCAACTTAAATCTCAATACATATTCTGCGGCGTTTGTAAGAAAACGCCGGTAAAAATAAAAATCTACTGCGGCGTTTTTGTAGAAAACGCCGCTAAACATCAACTACTATTGCGGCGTTTTAATGATAAACGCCGCTAAATATCAATACCTTTTGCGGCGTTTGTTGAAAAATCGCCGCTATATGTTGTAACATATTGCGGCGTTTTTTGTTGAAAAACGCCGCAAACTTTAGCGGCGCTATTTTTAGCGGCGCTTTTAGCGGCGTTTTTTTTTACGCCGTATGTGTTTTTAGCGGCGTTTAAAAACGCCGCTAGAAGTAAAAAAAATGCCGCAATAAGCCACTTTTGCTGTAGTGCTAACTTAGTGATGATATGTAGTTTATAGCTCGTTTGTTTAGTAAATTAATTTACAATTTGTAGAATGAAATCATCTAATGTTGATCATGTTTGGATATATTTGTGTTTTGGAGGGTCATGGAAGAATGTTCATGGTGTTTTACAATATGTGCCTTTACCCATGAATCTTCAACTAAAACTGTCATTAAAAAAGTTAACTTATGAAACTCTAATGTTACGTGTTGCAAAGAAATTGAATTTAGAGCCTCTAAGTGGATTTAGGCTATCTTATCAGAGAAAAGGTAAAGTTTATTTGTTAACCGACAATGAAGATGTTGAACGATTCATTGCTTACATTAGTGTTTCGTAAGAAGATGATGTTACATTGTATGTTGTTGAACCTAGAAGTAGTGAAGTTGGGTCAGTAGCGGGTAGTAATCAACTAAGTTCTTCAACCCCAGTTTATGGTGCTCACAATGTACAATGTTGTTTTCAACCTCAAAATTTAATGGTTCCACCATAATTTCATCACCAAGAAAATTTTGTTTCACCACATTTCCAATACCAAACACAATCTCAAAACCCACAACATTTTCCTAATCCAAATCCCAATTAACTTTCAGCACCAAATTCCAGTTTTCGTATTGACCAGTTAGACGATTATGAGCCAACAGAAAAAATTGTGAGTACTAGTCAGTATTCGAAATTTGATCTTGGTCAATACTCAGATTTTGATGATGTTTCAGAAGAAGAAACAGACACTGCGTGTAATGATTTTGATATTGGTCAATACCCGAATTTTGATGATGAAACAGCCATTGCCGAGGAAGATGTTGTTGATGATAATAAGGAGGAAGTTACGACTGTGAATGAACATGTTGAACATCCATTCTGTAATTCATATAACCCTGAAGAAAAAAAAGAAGAAGAAGTCCTCGAAGAAAAGAAAAAGAAGAAAATGCCACGGGAGTATAACTGGGATATGCCAGAATTACTTCAGATACCGGAAGAAGATAGCAGTTGATTGTTACACAAAAGTTATTCGTATCAAGAAAGATGATTGTTTTGATACAAAGGAAGACTTGAAGATAGCTTTGTATACGAAATGTGTGGAAGATGGCTATCAACTAAAAGTTAACAAATCAAGCAAAGATCGTTTCGAAACAAAGTGTATGATTGACAAAAACTGTACGTGGCGTATGATTGCAAAGAGGATAAAAGATTGCAAAATGTTTCAAGTTGGGATTTTTATTGATAAAGATACATGTTCAAGAACCCAAGTTTTTCCTCACCATAGATAGGAAAACAAAAAGGTGTTGGGTGGTTTTCTGGCTGAGTTAATGTTTTTGAATGGAAGAGTATATCAGAGACATGAAATTATGACTGACATGAATGCTCGGTTCAAGATTAGTATCTCATATTCTCAAGCTTGAAGAGCCAAATGTTATGCCTTGGAATTGTTGAGGGGGTCTCCAGAAGCATCGTTTGCCCAACTGCCGGCTTATTGTCACAATTTAAAGCTGAAAAATCCTGGGTCGGTAACTCATATCAAAACAGATAGAGATGGATGCTTTGAGTTGTTGCTTATCACCATTGGTGATGCGGTTAGTAAATCAATATAATTTTGTTAACTCATTTTTGTTAGTTACATGCATTTCACATTTAAATGATTATATGTCTTGTGTATATTATTTTGTAGATTCGTTCGTTTATTACTTATATGCGCCCAGTTATTATAGTTGATGAATCACATTTGAAAGGTCGATACCTTGGTGTAAACTTATTTGCAGTAGCCATGAATGCTAATAATGGGATACTGCCAATAACTTACGGGGTTGGCAAATCTGAAACCTCTGATTCATGGACATGGTTTATGGGGCATCTTAGGGATTGCATATGTCCTATTAGAAATCTGACAATCATATCTGATAGGGCAAACTCAATTGACAACGCTGTTAGAAGGTGTTTCCCAGATGCTTTTCATGGACTTTGTGGTGTTTATTTGTACATAAATCTAAAATCAATGTCTGTTGGTATAAAAAATCACAAATGGACATACTGGAAGGCTGTAAAAGCTTATCGGGAAGTGGATTTTAATAAGCATATAAATTGTTTAAGACGTGTTTTGCCTCAATGTGCCCAAACACTAGAAGATGTCGGGTTTGAAAGATGGTCAAGAGTACATCAACTTGGAGCAAGATATGGTTTCATGACGTCTAATAGTGCAGAATCAATCAACGCTCTAAGTCGTCATTCCCAGAAATTACCCATTACTATGTTAATGGAGTATTTTCGAGCCTCTATTCACAGTGGTACTACAAGAAAAGAAACCATGCATGTATTAATTCTTTAAATTCGTAACTTATCATATATTTTACTAAGTATTATTTATTTAAATTTACAGGAATATTGGAACGTCGTGTTACACCATGGACTGAAAAAAAGATAACGAAACGTGTTGTGAAGTCAACGTCATGGAGAGTTGAACCATGTTCAAACACTTTGTTTGAAGTATTGGATAAATAACTTAAATAGGCTTGCCGATCTAAATGCAAAGACATGTAGTTGTAAGAAATGACAAATTCGCAACGCGGAAGTCAAATTCGCATTGTGATTTTTGCGTTGCGATAGTCAAATTCGCAACGCGAAAGTCAAATTCACAACGCGATTATCGCGTTACGATTGTTGCGAAAGTCAAATTCGAAACGTGAAATCGCAAACCGAAAATCGCAACGCGAATTTGACTTTCGCGTTGCAAATTTGATTTTCGCGTTGCGAAAGTGTACCTTCAACATGTCTTTTTTGCCTTCAACATAATGCAGATTGAATAAATAAACAACAAATCAACTTTTACAAATCAATTAAACAAGCAAAAAACAATTCTTATTTACACATCAATTAAACAAATCAACTTTTACAAATCAATTAAACAAGCAAAAAATAATTCTTATTTCCTCATCAATTAAACAAATCAACTTTTACAAATCAATGTAAAATTCAATTAAACAAGAAAAAAAAGTGTACCCGAGACAATTGTTTATGCACAAATACATCAATTTCACACAGCTCACTTCATGATTAACCTGCAGAAACCAAACATTTGCTCAAACAACACTTTCTACACATCTAAAACCAATAAACAGCAAATTATTGAATTCTAGGTACTTAACCAAACATTTTTAAACCAACAAAGGGTATATATGTTAACAACACTTGCTCAAACTTACCAATTGTTTATGCACAACTTTCAGTACGCGGATGCAGGTAGGCAGCGTCTCGCATATATCGCTCTAGCCATAAAATGCCGAAACCACAAGCCTACTGCATATCTATCTCTATATGTGGGAGGTAGAAACTGTTTACTTCCTGTCGTCAAACGTTCCAAGCACATGCATACGAGAGGACCACAATTCCCTCTGGCTCCCTCCGTTTGTTGTGGCGCGGTCTCGTCTCTGATCATTGTAACTTTGAACTTTTTTGGCTTCTTGTTTCCAAAATTAGTCCAATAATCAATTGTATTCAAGTATTTCGCCAAATGAGCGCTCCATCCCTTACAAATAATATCTCTCAAATCAGACAATGGTATGTAATTTAACATGCTGTCAAATATTATTGTCTTCAGGGATGGGAGCTGAATCTCGAGGAGAAGCCAATGACGACGTTCCAAAACAGGGATAAACACCTACAATCATAAATAATTGCGTACATCAAATAAAAGACGTTCCAAAACAGGGATAAATACCTTTAAAATATTCAAAAAATAAATACTAACCTTATCGACCTCCCACCACGCAGGATAAAGTTTAGCTTTTCCATTACCCAATATATATGAAGCATCTCTCGGATCCTTCAAGTGAGCTACGTGAAAAGACGTCGGCATAATAGTCCATCGAGTATTTTTTTATTTTCTTCAATTTCCTTATTATTAGAAGACTTGACACCCATGCATCAATATGGTGTTTTATAAAAAATACATATATTAGTGAATTTATTAATAAATTTAAAAAAATTAATCAAAATGCAATATAATAAGAATATAAGACTTACCACCCTTCGAGATAGCCATTATCTTCAACCCCTAATAAAATACTCCACCAAGACCGATCAAGAAACAAATGAATAACATCGTCGAGTTTCCATATGTCAGAATAACACCCCTTGCTCCGCTCATGTAGATAAAAATCAACTGCGGTCTTTGCCCAAATGGTATTATCTGTAACTGTGTCCGGTAGTGTTCTCCTCTCCTGCTGAGGAATGGTACTGGCTGGTAACACATACGAAAGCCAACTCGCATCCATCATATCGAGCACGGGAGGGGTTTATCAATATGTCGACATATGACGCCATGTGAATCGGGATCTTGAACGGTGGGAGGGACCTCTTGAACGATGACAGGGGACACTTGAACGGTGGGAGGGGCCTCTTGAACGATGATAGGGGCATCTTGAACGATAGGATATGCCTCTTGAACGATGACAGGTGCATCGGGCTTCTTCTTATGGAGTCTTGGTACTAGTGGGGTGAAAGGAGACGTAATGGCACATGCACGACGTCTGATGCGTGAACCCTGTCGTGTAAAAAAAACCCGACATAAAGCATCTACCTTATCGGGCTGCTAAAAATAAATTAATACATAAATCAGTAAATAAATAAATAAATAATGTCAAAAAAGGTTATTTGTATTTTTAGTATAGTATTAAACAAATTTACCTCATTGCGTAGAGTATGAACCTCATTCTGCAATGATGAAACAATCTCACGTAGAGCGGCTACCTCATCACGTAAAGTATATACCTCACCACGTAGCGCACCATTGTCATCGCGTAAAACATCCACCTCACCACGTAAAGACCGTACCTCATCACGTAGCGCACCATTGTCTTCACGTAAAGTACCAACCTCATGACGCAAAGTACCGACCTCATCACGTAACTCTCCTAACTCATCCAGTGGAAGTGGAGAACAGGGAGATAAATATCGTGGTCTCTTTGCCGGTCGCCTATCATGAGGTGATGGTAGAGAAGAGGCTCGATGATGTGATGGAATAAGTGATGGTGGAGGTGGAGAAGAGGTTCCATCAGGTGATGGCTCCGGGTGTCGAGCTGTATAATCGGCCCGATCAGGTGATGGCTCTTGAAGTAGGGGTGCTCATCATCCGTCCCATCAAAAAACCGCTTACTAGCTTGCCACCAATCAGTGGCAAGCTCAACCTCTGTGGGTGTCAGCCTCTGTAATGGATAGTTGGCCTCCTAACAATATAAAAGCTCAAACAAAGTTAAACGTGTACTAGTAATAACTTGTTTATATATGGTAGTATTTGTGTGTTAACTTACATCATTCATCGTCGTATATGGTATTAACTCTTCTCAATCCAACAGGCGGATCCTCCTCCAGGTAATAGCCCTAGGAATATCATTTGAATTTTTTATCGCATGCTGGGGAAAGCCTCAAATATCCAAATCTACAAACAATATAATACACAAACATCAATAATTGTTAAATAATTAATTATAAAGTTGGAAACATTATATAGAAATTCTTACCTTAAAGGCCCAAATAAAGCCTGCCAAAGTGTATTTAGAACCATCGCCCCGCAAACTTTTTCGGTTCTCAAAGGCATACGACAACTTCTTCCAGGTAGCTTTTCATAGATATGAACCCCACGGAAACAGGTTCATGCATTTAGGTCCTCTACCAATAATATTAGGTCCTCAAAAATAGGTTGTATGCCCTCTTTGCCTAAAAAGTCGGCATGTAAAAGTAATAAATGGCATACTCGGACAACATCAAGGTCATCCATCCGAGTAAAACCATCTTTAACAAATAATCTCTTCAAGTCGTCGACGTGTAAACTCGGCTTCTACTTTGCCAGCTCAGGAAAAACCCGAGATAACCATGATAGGCGGGAGATATGACTAGTGTACCGGGTTACTTCATCGTGTCCGAAGCGTAGACCAGTGATTAAGCAAAACTCCTCCCGCCCTAAACAAGTTTACGCCGGAGGAAAATGAAACCATATCTCTTCATCACCACGTTGTATCTTCTCGGGTATATCGTTAGTCATGGTCTGAAGAAACAAATGTGTCAACATAGCATCTCCACCCGGATGTTGTACTTTCAGCCATGGCCCGAAGCAAGTATCCTCAAACAATTTTCTTTGTAGAGGTGTAAGCGTCGACACAATTTTAGTGGCTAGGCTTAATTTATTCCTTAAGGTCAATTGAGCCGAAATTTTTTTTCGCAAAAACAATAAACATACCAAGTTAGATATACCAAAAACTACAAATTATACACTATAAACAGACATGATATTAAACAGTGAAAACAAAACCAAATATAATTCAAACTAGCACGGTATTCACCCAAGTCATTATTTCATCATAGTTCACAAAATGCATCAGATAACATTCCAGAAGTAAGCACTTATAAAACATTAAAAGGATAACATATAGGTTTAGTGCAGGTTCAAGGACACCATAAAGAGTAGTAGTTTATTCTTGAAACTTAAATTTGCAACATTGTGAAGTTAGTATTTGTCTTTGTTTTTTTGTTTAAGTAATGCAATTCATTCAAGTTTCAATTTGCAGAAGAATAGTAGTTTCTGAAACTTAAATTCGCAATGCGAAAATGAAAATTGCAACGCGAACATGAAAATCGCAACGCGAAAATGAAAATCGCAACGCGAAACTAAATTTGCGTTGTGATTTTCGTGTTGCGATTTTCATTTTCGTGTTGCGAATTTAAGTTTCAAAAACTATTCTTCTGTAAATTGAAACTTGAATGAATTGTATTTCTTCAACAAAAAGACAAATACTAACTTCACAGGGTTAAAGACTAAACAGTTTAGCAGTATTGGCAGCAACCGAATGAATTTACTAAGCAATCTAAGTGAAATGGTTAATCTATATATTGAAATTACCAGTAAATTTATCATCAACATAAGAAAAATCTAATAATAATACAAAAAATTCAAAATAAAAATAAGAGATTAAAAAAACTAACCCTCGGTGGTAGATTTTCCATTTCTGACTGTGAATGATTGTGAGGGTTGCTATGAGAGATGGAGATAGACAGATTTCGTCGGAGATGGGGACGGATTACGTCGGAGATGGGGATGGATGTCGTCGTAGAGAGTGAGAGATGGAGATGGGACTGAGTTGTAATTTAGGGTTTTATGTTATGATTTGCGATAATACTGTTTACATTTGTGTTGCGAAATTAATATTGCGAAAATAAACGCGCTTTGACTTATGTGTTGCGAATTTGACTTATGTGTTGTGAATTTGACTTCAGTGTGCGAATTTAGAAAATCGCAACGCGAATTTAGAAAATCGCAATGCGATTCACATATTCGCGTTGCGAATTTGGAAACTGGGTTGCAAAATTGGAGTTCGCGTTGCGAATTTGTTGGTCATTTTCGTAAATTCAAAAAAAAATTGTTAAAATCGTATATTATAAGGTTTTTTCGGTTACTGAGGTTATTTTCTCATATAATCAAAGGATGCCAAAACTAAACTTCAAATTATCAGCAATGTTAAATTAAGAATAACATTTGAAAATAGTTTATGTGGATTGATCATTAAAAGCTTTATTCTTTCAGCAACAATAAGTACAAAGGAAATGGTAGAAACTGTAAGAAACAGAATCTTAAGAAGAATACATGCTCCAAGAACTCTAACAATACAATTAGAAGATTCTTGAATGGATTTGACAGTTGTTTTCCAATCAAACTTCCAGCTTGTGAGGCAGGGACTAGCAGCCTTGTTGAAACCTTTGTTCCCACAGCTGTAGGTACATGAGATGGATCGCCCTCCAAACCATCAACAATTCGTTTATGGACCCTCAAAAGCCCATCCATAGCAGGTGGAAGGGGAGAATCAGGCTCGTCCTTGGCAGATACCATTACCTGTTCACAAGAAGAAGAAAAAAAACAGCAGCAGCACACAGACAAAGTGTTACGATTCACAGTATGAAAAAAAAGTGTATGGGAATAGAAATTAATAAACTAATACAAACCCCAATTCTTAAATCCCATCAGCAAATATAAAGCATACTATATTGAATAGGTGAAACAAATGCTATACTTGACCAGATTTGATATTAACATAACATTGAACTCCTTTCGTTTAAAAATAAAATTACATGAGTTTCTTCAGCAATGGTACAAACTTTTACTGGAATTGTTCAATTTCAGCAGGGTTACAACTTTTTCTTAGTTGAGTTACATTTCTTCAATATAACGTCGAAAGAATCCATGCAAACTACTAGCCTTGTCTGCAGTAAGGGAACGCTTACAAATCAAGTTGTTTTTACCTGTTAAGTTTTGCAAGTTCATAGGTTATGAGTTTTATTAGAGACTATATCATATGCGCAATGAAATATGTTATTAAGACAGTTTTTACATGAATTTGTATATATTTAGACCATATTCTTTTAGGCATATTTATGATGATTCCACATAAGAATTTAATTTTAGCTTCATTTCCACGGATTAAAAAGCCATTTCCACAGGTTCCTTTTTAGAGTTTCTTTACTATCTGTGGCAAGACAGCAATTATCCAGGTTCTGGAGTTACCAGAGAGAAAGCAGATCTTGTTCGGGCAAGATTTGTCTGTTAATTCAGGTCAAACCTTCATAAATTTGAAACACTCGATGCTGATCCCTGCAATCTGGGACTTTGGTTCCTTAAAACTGGAGTCTGATTGATGTCAACTCCTTAACCTGCACTGACTCATTGTTGTTATTGCAAAGAAGGGCACCGTAGTTATATTTTATCGATTGCTTATGATCTTCCTTACAGTCTTCCTCAATTGCCCAAATCTTGAGAATGAAATCAGACAATGGGCAAGTAGTTCACTGCTAATGTGTTGTTAGTTTAAGGTTAGCCATAACAGTACTTTTTGTTCGAGTCTTTTCAATAAATTTTTGGAAACTTATAAGCAATGATGGATTTTTTCTTCTATGAAGATTCAGCAAAGACGGTTAGTCAGTTATATAAATGGGTAAACTGTGCATTTAGTACCTAAATTATCAATTTTGATCTGTTTTAGTGTCTAAGCTTTTATTTATTTCATAATCATACCTAATGTTTAGTTTTTGTTTCATTTTAGTATCTCAACATTAAAAACTTAAAGGACAGGCTCATCAGCCACCACGTCTACAGTCGTCGGTTGTTGCATTTGTTGGTCGATGAAGCTAAAATTTTCAGCCCACACCTTTACGACCATCCTTTCACGGGGAAACGCTTCAATCTCCCCAAATCAACAATGGACTCTTCGATTTCTTCATCCTCCGATCTCCATGATCCATAATCCAATGGGCCTAAAACTGTAATATGTTGGTTGACTCGTAATTCTGTCGTGGTCCACCGTTTAGATTGGTCGTTCTTCCATCGAAGCTATGCCACGTCAGCCTGTCCATTAAGTTTTTAATGGTGGGATAATAAAATGAAACAAAAATAAACGTTATGTATGATTTAAAAAAAAATGAAAGTTTAGGTACTAAAATAGACCAAAACTAATAGTTTATGTACTAAATGCGTAGTTTGCCCTATATCAATTGATACCTTAAGTTGAATTTTTTTATATAAATATGAAATTAATACAAAGTAGTATATGTTCAAAAACTTTCAATCATTTGACAATTAAAGCTCATACCCTTGAGCCCTGACATACATGGTGTTTGAATCTAAAATCTCAAGAAATAATAATAAATCCCTTAACTACCGAGATCATTTAATTCGTGCGACATAGCGATAATTATGACATGTAAACATCAAATTTTTGTCTCAATTTTTATTCACGACACAGTCAATTTAATTTTTTTAAAATTGTTATTTTGTCCCAAATTGATACATAAAATTGGAAAAAATAAATTAGTATTTAATATTTAAAAAATAAAATAATATATAATGTTATTTTAATATTTCAATAACCAATTAAGTTATGGCATATGTCATCATTTTTATTGAATTATATCAATAATTTAATTTAGAGAAAATAACCTCAGTGACCAAAAATACCTTATAATATACGATTTTAACCAAATTTTTTTGGATTTGCCAAAATGACCAACAAAAACGCAATGCGATCGCTAATTCGCAACGCGATATCAGGTATCGCAAATCAGTTTCCAGATTCGCAATGCGAACTTCGACTATCGCATTGCGATTTACATATTCGCATTGCGATAGTCTAAGTTCGCGTTGCGATAGTCGAAGTTCGCATTGCGATTTTTCAAATTCGTTGTGATAGTCCAAGTTTGCGTTGCGATTTATTCCAAATTCGTTGCGATAGTCCAAGTTCGCGTTGCGATAGTCTCCAAGTTCGTTGCGATAGTCTCCAAATTCGTTGCGGTAGTCTCCAAATTCGTTACGATAGTCCAAAATCGCAACGACTGGTGGTATTGCATTTGTTTCTTAAGAAATTTCTCTAAAAAGATAGTATTCGCGCGGACGTGTAGAAGACATGTATTACCACGACCACGACCACGACCCGAGACGGACAACGGCGGCGGCGCTCGAGTGTCCCCCTTGTTCTCTATCACTCAACAAGGAAGTGGGAAAGCCAAGCCTTAAATATCATTCCCAATAGTGTTTCCAATACTATGTGGGATTGAGCATTACCAACACTTGTTCCCAATACTAATGAATTAAATCTTTAATCAAATAAATATCTCATAATTCATAACATTAGCATAATATATATCTATATTTGGTAACTGAAATAGTAGTAAGCATATACTAAAGAAGTTAATATTCCAATAAGAATCAAAGATTACATAAATTTTATGATCACATCACGATTTCCAAAATAAGTCAAAATAAATGTCTAAATGACACCATTAAAATAAATAAAAACTTTAATCTTTGACTATCTTTCAAGAATTTATTAATTATAGATTCATCAAAATAAACTAGAACACGATACAAAAAACTAAAACCAACTACATGATTAACCAAATACTGAATTCAAATTTAATAAAATAAACAGTACATAACTGTAATAAAAATTCTTAACCGTGCAATCAACAATCAATACAAATATATATTGTATACTTTACGAAATCATAATCAATGAAACTAAATTTAATCAATAATAGAATTTTACCTTATTGTTTTACTGTTGCACTCATGAAACACCATAATAAAAATTTGTACATTTATTTATCACCAAAGCACCAATAAATTATAACAACTATTATACTCATGAAACACCATAATTAACGCATAAGATAAATTCAAGTGTTGGGAACAAGTGTTGATAATGCTTAATCCCACATAATATTGGAAACACTATTGGGAATGGTATTTAAGGCTTGGCTTTCCCACTTCCTTGTTGAGTGATAGAGAACAAGGGGAACTCTCGCGCGCCGCCGCCGTCGCCGTCTGTCTCGGGTCGTGGTCGTGGTAATACGTGTCTTCAACACGTTCGCGCGAATACTATCTTTTTAGAGAAAATTCTTAAGAAACAAATGCAATACCACCAATCGTTGCGATTTTGGACTATCGCAACGAATTTGGAGACTACCGCAACGAACTTGGAGACTATCGTAACGAATTTGTAATAAATCGCAACGCGAACTTGAACTATCGCAATGAATTTGGAATAAATCGCAACGCAAACTTAGACTATCGCAACGAATTTGGAAAATCGCAACGCGAACTTCGACTATCGCAACGCGAACTTTGACTATCGCAATGCGAATATGTAAATCGCAATGCGATAGTCGAAGTTCACGTTGCGAATCTGGAAACTGATTTGCGATACCTGAGATCGCGTTGCGAATTAGCGATCGCATTGCGATTTTGTTGGTCATTTTGGCAAATCCAAAAAAAATTGGTTAAATCGTATATTATAAGGCATTTTTGGTCACTGAGATTATTTTCTCTTTAATTTATTATTGAGAATAGAAGTAAATAAAAGTATCAATTCAAGATATTTTTTCAAGTTAAAATACTAATTTAAGATCAAATAAACTTCATACATCATTTTGATAAAAATTATCAAAATCAGATGTTAATTTGTATAATAAACTTAAATAACTCATAAAACAAAATAACTCTACCTCTTCAAACCCACTAATTTAAGTTACATCTAATTTGTTTTAAAAATAATTAATTTCATCTATAATAATCCAGATGTATCATCTTTATAATTATCAATTAAAAAATTTATAATGATAAATTTTAATTCATAACCAAGTATTTGGCTCAAACTAAACTTTACTCCTAACTACTCTCTTTTCCCTTAAAACTTCATATTTTTTAACGTCATAGGAAACATAGACGCAATGAGAAAAAAAATCACTTTCCAACCATGATTTTAAATTTAATATCACTTATGGAATAGAAAGTCGTTTTTTCATTATTAAACCATTCCTGGATGGTACGTATCCTTATGACATCGTACCAAATATGTACCCATAAATCTTGTTTTCAATTTGGTCCATACATCTTGAGGAGCCCCCACATCTCACTTCCTTCATTAAGGGCACAAGAAAAGAGGGTCAATGGGCAAATGGTCCCTCCCTACCTAACCGAAATAGCCCATTCTCCTTCACTTTTCATAAATTATTGCCGCCATTCGCTCCTTCTTATAAGTCTAAGCTAAAATAACTATTATAATTTTAGTGGTTAAAATAAATGTGGTTCTTTTTAGACCTATTAAGTTTAAATAGTTATATTTATAAAATATATATTGTTAATAAGAAAATATTTAAAAATAGTATTTTAATCGATTTAGGCTATTAAAAAACTAAAATATATAAAAAAAATTATACACAATTCTCTTATTATAGAATATACAAATACAAACTGTTAAATATAAAATTACTTGATACACTCAGTTGATAATTCTTTTTTTTAATTTTCGACCTTAGGGTTTTCTTTTCATAGGAAAGTTGAAAACTATACTGTAAAACTAGATTTTGGTCCCCCTTGTGAAAAATGATATTTTATACGCGCAAAATTGTATTTT